>NW_023605305.1:101922370-102144433 GCF_014898055.3 Talpa occidentalis | reverse complement strand
ATAACAGATGTTAACATATCAATATTAACTCTAATGTAAATGGACTAAACTCTTCAATAAAAAGACACAGAGTGGCAGCCTGGATTAAGAAATAAAACCCAACTTTTGCTGTCTCCAGGAAACACATTTAGCTACAAAAGATAAAATAGGCTCAAAGTTAAAGGATGGAAAACAATCCTACAAGCAAATGGACCAAAAAAGAAAGCAGGAACAGCTATACTTATATCAGATAAAACAGATTTCAAACTCAAAAGATAAAAAAGAGACCCCAATGGTCACTACATTATGATCAAGGGGACAATACTTCAAGAAGAAATAACACCATAACATATACTCACCAAACGAAGGAGCACCAAAATATATCAGACAACTGTTGTCCCTCTCTGAAAACAGACATCAGAGAAAAACACATACGTAGTGGGAGACTTCAAACCACCACTATCAACAATGGATAGATCAACAAGAACAAAAATAAGTAAAGAAACCAAAGCTCTAAATAAGGACCTAGAGCAATTAGGCTTAACAGACATCTATAGAACACTAAACCCCAAAAAAACGGAGTACACATTTTTCTCAAAGCGCGACACGGATCATTCTCCAGGATCGATCACATACTGGGCACAAGCAAACATCAACAGATACACCAAGATTGAAATCATATCAACCATCTTTTCTGACCATGAAGGCATCAAACTAGAAATAAATCATAAAAAAGAAGGCAAGGAACTTTCCTACCTCATGGAGATTAAAAACCACACTACTGGAAGACCATTGGACTAATGAGGATCAAAAAGAAGAAATTAAAATTTTTTTGAATTGAACGACAAAGGAGGGACCAATATCCTAAATGTATGGGATGCAGCAAAAGCAGTAATAAGAGGAAAATATATAGCAATAGAAGCTCACATCAAGAAACAAGAAGAACGCAAAGAAACACCTCATCTCGAAGCTCAAAGATCTAGAAAAAGAACAACAAAAAACCCCAAAACCAGTAGAAGAAAGAAATAATAAAAACCAAAGCAGAAATAAATGAAATTGAAACTAAAAAAACAATCCAAAAGATCAATGAAACCAAGAGCTGGTTTTTTGAAAAAAATCAATAAAATAGACAAACCCCTAGCCAGGCTCACAAAGGAAAAAGGGAGAAAGCACAATAAACAGGATCATCAATGAAAGAGGAGAAATCACAACGGACACAGCAGAAATCAAAGAATAATCAGTAACTACTATGAACAGTTATATGAAACAGTTTAACAATCTAGAGGAGATGGACAAATTCCTACAACTCTACACATCACCCAAAGCTAGATAAAGAAGAAATAGAACACCTAAACAGACCAATTACAATTAGCGAAATTGAAAATGTAATCAAAAACCTCCCCAAAACAAAAGCCCAGGACCTGATGGATTTACAAATGAATTCTACCAAACATTCAGAGACGAATTAGTGCCTATCCTTCACAAACTCTTCCAAAAAATTGAGAAGGAAGGGACAATACCAAACACGTTTTATGAAGCCAACATTACACTAATACCAAAACCGAACAAGGACAACACAAAAAAGGAAAACTACAGGCCAATCTCCCTAATGAACACTGATGCAAAAATCCTCAATAAAATTTTAGCTATCAGAATCCAACAATGTATCCATAAGATAATTCACCACGACCAAGTTGGATTCATTCCAGGGGCACAAGGATGGTTTAAACATCCGAAAATCAATCAACGTTATCCAACATCAACAAAAGAATATAAAAAACAATATGATAATATCAATAGATGCTGAGAAAGCTTTCGACAAAGTGCAACACCCATTCATGATAAAAGCCCTTGAAATTCTGGGGATACAAGGAACATACCTCAACATCATAAAGGCCATCTATGACAAGCCAACAGCCAGTATCATTCTCAATGGTGAAAAGCTGAAAGCATTCCATTAAGATCTGGAACAAGACAAGGATGTCCACTCTCACCATTGCTTTTCAATATAATACTGGAAGTCCTAGCCAGGGCAATAAGACAGGAGAAAGACATCCAAGGAATCCAAATAGGAAAAGAAGAAGTCAAACTATCACTATTTGCAGACGATATGATATTATACATAGAGAACCCCAACTCCACAGAAAAGCTAATTCAACTCATCAATCAGTTCAGTAAAGTGGCAGGATACAAAATCAACACGCAAAAGTCAGTAGCCTTCCTATACACAAACAATAAATCTGAAGAAGAAGAAATCAAAAAAGACCATCCCTTTTGTTATTGAAACAAAAAAAATCAAATATTTGGGAATAAATCTAACAAAAGAGGTAAAGGACCTATACAAGAAAACTATAAAACACTGTTAAAAGAAATAGAAGAAGACACAAAGAAATGGAGAGACATCCCCTGCTCATGGATTGGAAGAATAAACATTATTAAAATGGCCATCCTACCAAAGCAATATACAGATTCAATGCTATTCCAATCAAAATTTCAATGTCATTCTTCAAAGAAATAGAACAATTATTGATGAAATTCATATGGAATCACCAAAAACCCCGAATAGCCAAAGCTCTCCTGAAAAAAAAAGAAGGGAATGGAGGCATCACACTCCCAGACTTCAAACTATACTACAAAGCCATAATCATCAAAACTGCATGGTATTGGAACAAGAACAGACATACAGACCAATGGAATCGAATAGAAAATCCAGAAATAAACCCACAGATTTATGGTCAACTAATCTTTGACAAAGGAGCAAAGAATATGCATTGGAGCAAAGAAAGTTTGTTCAATAAATGGTGCTGGGAAAACTGGGTCGCTACATGCAAAAGAATGAAGCTTGACCACTACCTCACACCATACACAAAAATCAACTCAAAATGGATTAAAGAACTAGACATAAGACCTGAAACCATAAAATATATAGAAGGAAATATAGGCGAAACACTACGTGATATGCACATCAAAGACATCTTTACAGACACATCACCCAAAGCAGTGATAGTGAAGGCAAAGATAAACAGCTGGGACTACATCAAATTAAAGAGCTTTTGCACAGCAAAAGAGACAATAACAAAAACAAAGAGAAACCCCACCAACTGGAGAACATTTTTGCACACCAACACTAATGATAAAGGACTGATCACAAAAATCTGCAAAGAGCTGATGAGACTCAACAACAACAAAGAAAATAATCCAGTCAAAAAATGGGCAGAAGAGCTTAAAAGAAACATCTCTGAAGAGGAAATGCAAATGGCCAACAGGCATATGAAAAAATGTTCAACATCACTTGTCATCAGGGAAATGCAAATCAAAACTACCATGAGATACCATCTTACACCAGTGAGAATGGCACATATTAAAAAAACTAGCAACAACAAATGTTGGCGAGGGTGTGGAGAAAAAGGAACTCTTCTGCACTGTTGTGGGAGTGCAAACTGGTCCAACCACTGTGGAAAGCTGTATGGAGATTTCTGGACCTACTAAACATAGAGCTTCCATATGATCCAGCAATTCCACTCCTAGGTATTTACCCAAAGGACACAGAAACATCAATTCCAAAGAACACCTGCACCCCTATGTTTATAGCAGCACTGTTTACAATAGCTAAGCTTTGGAAACAACCCAAATGCCCAAAAATAGATGACTGGATCAAGAAGATGTGGTACATATATACCATGGAATATTACTCAGCATTCAAAAAAGATAAACACATGCAATTTGCAGCAACATGGATGGCGCTGGAAGGGATCATGCTCAGCCAAATAAGCCAAAAAGAAAAAGAAAAATACCGGATGGTCTCACTCATAGCAGGAATCTAGAAAACTTAAATAAGGGACCAGGAAAATGAATAACTATAAGAAAGTGAAAATCAAAATCAACAAAAAACTATGAACCAGAGACACTTTTAGGGGGCGGGGGTGGGAGGGGATGGCTTGGGGTCAGAATGGGGGGGCTGCAATTGTATGGGGAATATAACAATAAAATTTATTATTAAAAAAAAAAAAAAAAAAAAAAAAACAACAATATGTGAAACAGTTTTCACCCAAAGAAGAAAAATACTGTTTTTCTGCCACTTTAAATCTTCTAATTACTTCTATATATCATAGTTGACCAAGTTCCATATGATTGTTATGGGAAGAGAGTAATATCAAATCTAAAATCAGCATTAAATTAAGATTTTAGTGACTTGGTCAGTAAAATTCTAAGTTATTTTACTGCTACTCCAGATTGCATATATACAAAAGAGGCCCATTATTTTTTTTTTCTGGTTTTTTTTTGTTTGTTTGTTTGTTTTTTTAATTTATACAAGCACTGGGTACAGTCAGAAGTGCGGGAAGGTGAAAGAATTCACCAGAGCCAGAACAGGGAACAGAACAGGCAGACTGACGAAGTACACTGCTGAGGGGAGCAGTGGGCGGCAAGGGAGGTCTGCACGCCATGTGGGACTCTTGCCCGGCCACCAGGGATCGAACCGGTGCTGCAGAGGCTGTGGGCAGCTTCGCAACCCAGGGCTCAACCGCTGCACCACCAGGAGAGGCCCCAGGCTCATTATTTTTATGATCAGATATTTGAGAATGCCTTCCAAATTAGGTAAATAAGAGTTTAAGGCATGCAGTTATTTTTCTTCTCTGCAAAATATTTCCCTTATTAGATGAAAATTTTCCATTTTCATGAGTCAAGATTCAATCATAGAATAACCATATTTCCACAATTAAAATTTTGTATTTGGTCTTTGATGTCTACATGGGTTAAAATATTGTATATTCTGTGTAATATTTTAGGTTGCTTTTATGTATCTCCTTAAAGTAAGTTAAATCAGATAAAACTTGCAAGCTGACCATAGATCTGAGGCATAGAGCAGGGAAGGGGGTGATACAGGGGTCAAAACAGGAGAGGGAAGAGCACATGATCTCTCACACCTGTCTTTGCGTTTCAGTTTTTGGTGTGTCTAGCCTGGGCCAGAACTTCATACCTCAACTACTACAACTATTTTTGTCTTCAAGATTCCTCCATCTCCTCCATACTGTTTTTATACCTGTTCTAAAATGCCTAAAGGAACGTTCCAAATTTCTTAGTGTGCCATGTATGGTCTTCCATACTGTAGTGATATTCTGCTTTTTTCATCAGTGTCTTTTTCTCTCCTTCACTGTGTCTTTTTTCTCCTTCTCTGACATGTCTCTCACTAGCTAGCTAGATATTGACACAATTTTTGTGTAAATGGTTTATTTTTCACTTTAAAACATCCTTAAAATATCTGGTTTTTGTGGGTTTTTTTATTTCCATTTACTTATATCACCTCCATGGACTGTCTCCCTAAATCTTCCTATCTATTCAAATGTTTTCACCCTACATAGTTCCAGTCACATGAATAACAAATCTTAACACCTCTAATTGCCACAACATACATTTCGTTCATTTAACAAATTGTCTATTATGTTACTTAGCAAATCTGCGGTTTATTGAGGACAATGCTTTCATCTGTTAGGTATTCACTGCTATACCATTATTTATAATAACTGTTGAAGACTACTATTGAACAGACACTAAATCTAATAAAAACTAAATCTAATAAAAAATACAGTATTGTTGAATTTGATCGTATGGTACAAATTAAATAAGATTATAATAGGAACTGAAGTTCTCTTCTGTTATTTGTAACACTATAGGGGGGAAAACAATTTTCAATGAAATCATAGCAGATAATTTAAAGTAGTAATACTGCACTATTTCTTTAATTTGGGATTTGTGAAACAATGTACTCTGGAAATTGTTAATAAGCAAAAATACAATGAAAAGTTCAAAATAGTTTTCTAGGGAATAAAAACATTTTGGAAGAAGTTTATAATTTGTGTTTTGTTTTAATTGTAGCTTTACTAAACATATGAATAGATGAAAAATTGTATTATTTTTCTCTTCTTTGTAAGAAAGGCTTTTAATATGATAGCCAGATTGCATTCTAGTCATTTTTTTAATAAGTTATTTAGTAATGTGAAAGACAAATTGAATAAGTCAAAAATCAGAATTTCTTTAAGGGCTAACAAATGCTATAGAATAAAAGTAAATTGTGAGGTATAAGATTTTATATTGCTATATATTTTGAGTAGGCATAAAGAAATACATTTGTTTTCCTTCAAAAATGTGCACATGCTTCTTGAAATTAACCTTATAGCCACTGGATTGTTAATTTGGGCACAAAACTTTAGGGATAAACAGCCAGAAAGATAAGAAAGTTATCTAGTCATAACATTTTTAACAATGATAATTAGAATAACCAACTGAATCTTTAAAAGATTTGTCATTCATAAATTAACATTTAAATGTAATTGAAAGCTCCATTAAATATTTCTGGCCACCTGACAGCATGTTATAAAAACAAATGCTAATTTAAAAAGTAAAGCAAAAGTTAAACCATTTGATTAAAATATTTCCAAGGCAATATTTGTTATTCTCTATCTCTGATAATTCTGTTAAAATGTTTAAACATTTAAAGTAGCACAGTAACATGTTGGTTTTATATTCAGATTTATTGTCTAATTACTAACAGACTATATATGTAATTGTCAGCAGGTATAATTTTATCCCAATAATCTGATTGGCTGTGGTCTTTTATGTTAATTTTTTGTTGTTATAATATAAAAGATCAGACCAAGTATAGAAAAAAGTCCTTAGGCACCATGCCTAGAAATAATTAATTTAATAGGGCCTCCCCGGGGGTGCAGGGGTTAAGTCTCAGTGCTATCAAGCTATCGCCAGCTTTTGCAGCAGCATGAGTTCAATTCCCTGGCCAGTGAGCTAACGCACATGGCACGGGAGACCTCTTCTGTCTTTGCCCGCTGCTCCTCTCAAAAGTGTATTTCAGTAGATCCTCTTGTTCTACTCCTCATTCTGTCTCGGGTGAATTCTCTCACCCCCCACCTCTGGCCTACACTCCAGCCCTTGTATGCATAAAAATAAATAAAATAAATATGTAAAAATAATAATTAATTTAATAGCAATTAGCAATCCCACAAAAGAATGAACTCCTCCCTAAGAGAAGACTATGTTAGTGCAAGAGGCAGCTCTCCTGCCCACCTGTGCCTATGCAGGTGCTTCTCTTCACCGACCTCTCTTGCAAAGCAGCAGAGGCAGCTCTCCTCCCAAGCATGCCCACCTGTGACTATGCTGTACTCTCTCAACAAACCTGTCTCTTTCAGGGGCAGCTCTTTCTGCCTGCTTGTGTCTGTGAAAGCACCTTCCCTTCCCTTCCCTTTTTACCTGCCCTTTTGAATAGAACTAAACATCTGCCTCATCAGGAAATTCACCTGTGCCACTGAAAGAGAATGAAACTTTTTTTTAAATTTTTTTTATTTATTTATACAAGAGCTATGGCACAGGCCAAGGTGCGGGAGGGTGAGAGAATTCACCAGAGACAAAGCAGGGAGCAGAACAGGCAGAAGGACCAAAGTACACTGCTGAGGGGAGCAGCGGATGAGGCAGGAGAGATCTGCCTCGCCATGTGGGAATCTCCCTGGCTGGCCAGGAATCGAACCTGCAGTGCAGAGGCTGCAGACAGCTTCACAGCACTGCACTCAGCCCGCTGTGCCACTGGGGAGGTGCAAGAGGATGAAACTTTTCTCAGAGGGAACCCAAGAATCCTTCTCTGAACCCAACACCCCTCCAAACCAACATCAAGTACTCTTCCCAATACTTCTACAAAACCCTGGATGTGGAATGCAGTATGGGATAAGTTGGAGGGGTATTATTCTCCTGTGTCTCCCTTAATCACTGCAAATTTCTGCTACCTTGACTCAGTATTTTTTATTGTTTGATTCCTATGATGCTGTGTGCTGCTTTCGCTAATGACTTTTGCCCAAAGACATTTAAAAAATTACAAAAAACAAAAATTAATGTCACTACCAAAGCCTCATTAGCAAATGCTGTGTAGTGTAACAGATAGTTCACTGAATGTTTCAGGCTTTATAAGGTGAAAATTATAACATTTAATTTCTTCTTCATTATATATAACATATGCATAAAAATTTTTAATATAATTGTATTTCATGCTTAGTTCAGTCCACTGACTTCATATCACTCTCCCCTCTGCTGCTAATCTCTCAGACCCTGTCATTGTGATAGATTGTTGAAGTTTCCTTCACTCTCTCTAAGAAAATAATTTTTCCATCTTCTTTTGTCCTTCCTTTAGTTTTTCTTTCAGCTTCAATCCCCCACTCACAACTAATCTCCTCCTTCTGAGCACTAGGTAAAAACTAAAAATATCTTTTTTTTTTTTTTATGTAGAATAACATAGCTCTCAACCTCTCTTATCACAGTCTCACCTTGCCTCTCTCTATCTTAACCAAAAAGCTCAATAAAATCACAAAGGGGGGAGGATGGGACAGGTTGTTCTCATGTTGTTTTTCCTGAATAATTGTTCAAATTCAAGCCAATATTTAAAATAGCATTTTTTCCACCACATCTCTTCATGGCCTATATTACGTAATAAGTGAAACATGGAAAGAGGGCTACGTGTCTGATCTAAAATTATTGCCATTGTGTTACTAGACGAAAAAAGCAAACGCAGTCATAACCAGCATGAGAGCCCATCTTGACAAAATTAAATAACAGCAAATTTTTTTTAAAAAATGTATTTTTAGCTACCTGTATATTAATGCAGACAAGTGCAGTCACTATATAATTGAGTCGCCTCCGCCTGAGTTATGGCCAATGTTTGGTGATATTTCTAAGGAATAAACTATATTTTTTCACACAATTTTTACACACCAAACACAAATAACAGAACTAGGTTTCATTCGATAACCAATGCTCTTTGAATAGCAAAAACTAAGTAATGGGAAATTTACACAAGTCTAATTTATTTGGAGATATATATATTTATATATATATATATATATATATATATATATATGCAAATGTATACACACACACACTGGATTGTAGGCCAGAGGTGGGGGGTTGGGGAGGATGGTAAGAGGATTCACCAGAGACAGAGGGGGGAGCCAAAGAGGCAGATTTACTGAAATACACTGCCTAGGGGAGCAGTGGGTGAGACAGGAGAGGGCTGCTGCACCATATATGGTTAGCTCCCTGGCCAGGGGTCAAACTCAAGCTGTAGTGGTGATAGCACTGAGACTTAACCCCTAGGCCACCAGGGCGGCCCCTGGGCACAAATTTGAAGGAATTATTCAGGTGGTGGCTTTATTTGAAGTCAGAAGGCTTAAGTCAGGTTCTAGTTCTGCCACTCATTTGGTTATATCTCCTTAGGTAACAAAAAGAACAATAGTTCCTCTCAATCTGTTTCCTTAAATGTAAATAAGAATAAAACTACCTACCCTGAAGGGTTGTTTGATGGTGTAAATGAAGACACATTCACTCATTCATCTTTGATTCTGTGCTTACTTACTTTGAGCATTATGTCGAATGTTAGAGGAAAGGATGTAAAAGTTACCTGTTCAGTGTTCAGTGTTTAGTGAAAAAAGTGGAGACGCAGATATGGGATTACAATTCATTGTGATAAAGCCATGATAGAAATGAGCTTAGGATATAATAGAAACGTAGAGAAATGTGAAATTTAGCCTACAGGAGATGGGGAAGGAAGGAAATTGCAAAGTGAAACCAAATGCACAAGTTAGGAACAGATATTCAAAGAAGAATTTGCTGCTTGTGTAAAGTAATGTTATGGGAAGCACAGACCATTTTGGAAAAGTTACAAGTCAAGAGAAGTAGATTATTTTCACCTAACAATTACTAGAGTTGACTCTAGAGAGGAATGCTGGGTACAAGATAAACCCCTCATGTGTACCATGCTAAAGAATTTATACTTTTGAATTGAATGGGGAGCAACTGAAGGATTTTCAAAAGGACCAGATTTGTGTCTTGGAAAGATTTCTGCATTCCCATTAAATGCTCAATTATGATTATACAAATGATAATTTCTTCGCTGAACCCAAATTTGTGGATTTGCTAAACATTACAGCTAATTAACCATGAACTCACAGCATAGCCTCTTTAACCTAAAAAATTTACAGTTCACATTGCTCTCATGTCTGACTAATTACAAAGGGACAGGATATTAAGCCCCATGGCCCATTAAAAAAAATCCATGAATTTTCATGCCATCCCTAAGACAAATCTCAGGATACTTACCAAACTGACAACTCTTTTGCCACCCTTAAGCACTTTCAAAATATTAATATGTAAGATTTTCTTGTAAAAATCTGGATAAGGGGCAACTGTGGGTTGGAGGAGGACATAGTTGTTGGATTGTACAAAGTGGATGGGTGAAATATGTCATTTGGTGACTCCATGGATTGATTTTCCTGCACAGGATTTAATTTGGATTACTTTTTTCCTAAGCTAATGCCTTTGTTCCAATTCAAAATCTCAGCTAAATTAAGATTTGTGTTTTTTATTTTCTTTTCCAGGTCCAGTATCCTGCCTTATGATAAAATTACATTGGTTTTATAAGATTTAAACTGTGCACAGCAATGTTGGCTATTATCTGGTACCTGAGATCAAGGTCTTAATCAAAGTTGAGTGATGCTTTATTCCAGTATTTCCCCAGGTATCAAATTAAAAATGACAGGTCTGGAATAGCAAATATGTTAGGAATCTCATTTACCAAAAGGAAAAAAATGCATTAGTGTTGCTTCTTCCTGCTTTAGAAATAGGGTTTTATTGCATTAATAGTCAATTCATATGCAAAGGTAATTGCTAAAGAATTTAAGAATCTTGAAGTATAGAACATTAAGGTTCCAATTTAAAAAACAATTCAAATTATTTTAGAGGAAGGAAGAATTTCTGTATTAAGAATTGATCCCTCTAATTAAGACTGGCTCTGATCTGGTTCTCTGATTCTGACTGAACTTTATTTGCTAAAATTAGTATTTGTAAGTAAAGAATTAATAGCTCTAGTTTCTGAGTATCTTCTGACACCTGACAGGTTTTTTTTTGGTCATACAACCCCCAAAATTATGTTATTCAAAGTATGATATATTACAAGGACATATTTTAAAATTAATTTTATTTAGTTATCATTGGTTACCAATCTGGACAGGCTATAGAGGTATAGGATCATACCTTCCAGGTGTATGTTTCCACACCACACCCAACACCAAGGTACCCCTAGTCCTTCATCATAATCTATTGTGCCTTGTCTCCCACTTTGTCCTCCTCTCACTCTAATTGAGGTACCATTACATTATACCATTATATAAACTTCAAATGTGCATCATAGAAAACCAACATCTGAATATATGATATTAGGTTCACCACTAAAGTGTCCAATTCTACACTTCACTATACAATTGTCTCCTTTTACCAGATTTATGCTTGTATTTTCCCCCTTTCCTCTGGAAACCAATAATTGGACTTAAAAATAAAAGTACACTTTTATTTAGTATATTCATTTGGTTTCTCTATATACCCCACGTAAGTTAAATCATATGGTGTTCAGTGTGAATTTTTCACTAAGCATAATACCGTCTAGGTCTACCCATGTAATTACAAACAACAAAATTTCATCTTTATAGCTAAGTATTATTCCACTGAGTATATAAACCACATCTCCTTTGTACATTTGTCTGTCCAGGAATAGTTTGGCTCTTTACAGCGCTTGGCTTTTGTGAATTATGCTGTGTGTATCTCTTTTGTGTTTTTGTATTTTCCAGGCAGAGATCTATAGCTGGGATCAGTTGGAATTTCTATTCTTAATTTTTTGAGAGGCACTATACAGTTTTTTCTATGGTGTCTGCACCAATTTACATTTTTACCCACAGTATAAGCAGAATTTCTTTCTTCCGTATCTTTACCAATGCTTATTATTTCTTGTCTTTTTGATAATAGCCATTCTCACAGGGAAGAGCTGATATACTTCACTGTTTGCTTTGGATCAGTCCCTAATAAGAGCAAATCTTGACTGGAAGTCTATTACCAGTTTGCCTTTATCTGAGGTTCCCAAATATACAACACTGAATATGAAAGTTCATTTGATTTGACTCTAAACCTGAAGGTAGCACTTAACAAAGGATAGCAAATAGAATAATGCAAATAAAAACTGTAAAAACTTTTGTAACCCTGTTTTACTGATAGGGGAAACTGCCTTTTTTTTTTTTTTTTTTTTTGCATTTTAGAGGCATTTTTTAAGGTTGAATACGATTTCACTCTGTATATACCACATTTTATTGACATTATTTGGTTAAAGACATTTGGATTGTTTTCATATTTTATCTATCATGAATAATGCTTGCTGTGAACACTGATATACCAGTATTTGCATGAGTCCCTGATTTTAATTCTTTGGGGACTGCACCCAGGAGTAGAATTTCAAGATCATGTTGTAATTCTGTTTCAATTTTTGATGAACTGTCATACTGTTTTCCAAAATGTTATATCATTTTATGTTCCTATTAATAACACCAGGATTCCAATTTCTCCATATCCTCAAATCATTTGTAATTTTAAAAAAATAGTTATTATAATGTATATGAAGTGGTATTTCATAGGGATTTATTTTCCTGATTTTAATGATTAATGATGTAGATCATCTTTTCATATGTTGAGTGATCATTGTTTATCTTCTTTGGAGAAATGGCTACTCAGGCCTTTGGCCCTTTTTTTTTTTTTTTTTTTTTTTGCGTGGTTTTTGTTGTTGTTAAGTCATAGGATTTCTATCTATGTTCTGAACATTAATCTCTTTTCAGCATCATAATTTGCTAATATATTCTCCCATTTGATGATTTTTCTTTTTCACTCACTGGAGAGTGTACTTTTATGGACATTTAAAATTTTGATATAGTCCAATTTGTCTCTATTTTGCTATTGTCACTTGTATACTTCTGGTGCCAGTCTCCAAGCAGATTTTTTTTAAATGTTTACATGCATTTTTTGGGGTCATTTTAAATTTGTTTATTTTAAGGGTATGTTAAAAACTGAAAAGGGCTGATTTCTCCAAGTAGTTTGCTCAAGTGAAAACATCGTAACATTGTACATCGCATAATGTAAAGGAGCAGACTATGTCCAGTTTATTAGGATTTACATAAACTTTAAAAGATGTTGAATAAGCTTTTTGAAGTTATTGTTGTTTAACCACTCTTGGATCTTAGTGTCTGAGATTAGACATCTATTTCACCCAGCAGGCAGCTGGAAGACCTTTTTAAGAGTTGTCAGGCCCTGCCTCTTATAGGGCATGTCTGGGGGAATTTATTCTAAAACACAATTCAGCATCTAATTTAGAACACTTAAAAATCAGTTTGTAAACTACAGGACACTTAGGATTTAGATTAAGCTTTTTAAATTTAAAAGGCAACTTCCAGATTGCCCTGTAAAGAAATATTAGGAAAGATTTCTAGTCAACCTTCTAGGTTATCTTTGCCCTTCATTGTTTAGCCCAGGCAATTTTACAACTCTGGAGAGAGAGAGAAATTAATTTGTAGAAAATTGATAGCTATGCAAATAATTCCTGTTCATAAAAATATAAAACCTCTCTGGTGGAGGTTCAATTGATTTCATTTCCCCACTGTGGAAGAAGCCAGTTTGCATTTATTAAGCAAATTCATTTCAGGATTTCTAATGGTCTGTGAATGTGTCTGCTCTGTGGATTCTCCTTTGAACCAGTTATAACTTTTTTCTGATTCCCTTATTAATTAATGAGTTAAATAAAATCTTCAACACATATTTACTTTACATTTATTTGAAAGCCATGACTTTAGACATTAGAAATATCATTTACTAGCCTATACCTCATTAAAATAGCTATTTTGAATAAAATGCTCAAGGTGATCTTTTTAGAAAAGCATATACAAATATATTCTTTAAATATCAGCTTACTTAAATTTTTGGTGCCTTTTTAAACTATTATTCCTATATTATACATATTTTAAAGGCCAGACTATTCAGTATTTAAAAAATTTTATACCTCTGAACTCAGAGTCTACATGAACCAAAAATGTGTTGAAATATCTAACTTGCAAAGCATTGGGTGATATATATCTTTACATGCTATTTAGTTTTACATACATTAATATCTGTTTCCTCAACATGAGTACAGTTCTTAAATGTTAGGATTTTGCTCATTTACAATGTAAGACTTTATACAAAATAGGATTTCAAATATTTGGTGATTTTATTTGCTGTTTCAATTAATGCACAAGATGTCTGATAAAGTTTGCAGGTATAGTTGATTGTTAGAAATAGCAATGATATTTCTATTAATTAATCATTGAAACACTTAAGCATCCAAAAATTGTACCAACAATTTTTTATTCTCTCAATCATGTTTACATGACAGATTTCAAAATATGACTATGGATGCATTTTTTACTTGTTTTTCCTTAATCTACATTGGTCCTTTTAAAACTCACTCCAGCCTTCCTCCAGCTATATCCCTAAAATGCCTACAAGACCCACAGGGTTGAAAGCTTGACTACAGATAACAGTTTCTCAACTTTTTCTTTTTTGCCTCTCCATGAAAAATTAATTTAATTTCAGGGGCCTTCCTGGTGGCGTAAGGGGTTAAGACACAACCTATGAAGCTCATCCCAGCCACCGCAGTATGAGTTCGATCCCCAGCCAGGGAGGTGACCCACATGGTGCAGCAGACCTCTCCTGTCTGGCCTGCTGCTCCCCTCAGCAGTGTATTTTGGTTGATCTGCCTGTTCTGCTCCCCACTCTGTCTCCTCTGTCTCTGGTGAGTCCTCTCATCCCCCCAAAACTCTGACCTATACCCCAGTTCTTGTATGTATAAACAAATAAATCTTTTTTAAAAATTTAATTTTAATTCACTTCATCTTTTTTTTTTTTTTTAAGATTGATTGATTTATTTATATAAGTACTGGGTATAGTCAAAAGTGTGGGAGGGTGAGAGAATTCACCAGAGCGGGGAACAGAACAGACAGACTGATGAAATACACTGCTGAGGGGAGCAGCGGGCGGCAGGAGAGGTCTGCACACCATGCAGGACCCTCGCCGAGGGCCAGGGATTGAACCGGTGCTGCAGAGGCTGCAGGCAGCTTTGCAACCCAGCGCTCTACCGCTGCGACACCAGGGGAGGCCCTCAATTCATCTTAATGACCAAAATTAAATATTAGAAATAATGTTTGGTCATTAGAAATAATATTTGGAAAGCCCCATAATATTGTACCATCTAAAATTTTTCCTTCTCCCCCAAAAATCTTTTCTTCCCACCGTGGAGACAGTATCATCATTAAGAATGCAATGCTGGGCTTCCCCTGGTGGTGCAGCAGTTGAGCGCTGGGCTGCGAAGCTACCCACAGCCTCTACAGCGCTGGTTCAATCCCTGGCTGCCAGCGAGGGTCCCACATGCCATGATAGACCTCTCCTGCCATGCCTGCTGCTCCCCTCAGCAGTGTATTTCGTCAGTCTGCCTGTTCTGCTCCCCACTCTGGCTTTGGTGAATTCTCTCACCCTCCTGTGCTTCTGACTGTACCCAGTGCTTGTATAAATAAATAAATCTTTAAAAAAAAAAAAAACATTTAAAAAATTAAAAAAAAAGAATGCATGCTATATGTTTTTAAGGTTGCTGGAAGTTCCAATTTTAAGGGCTGGCTCTAACTTATTTGAAAGTGGGATGTATATGAGGGAAACAAACTTCATTATATTAGTAGGCTTAAATTTGGCATATCATTATGCTAATAAAACTCTTATTTATCAAAGACTCACTCTTACTTGATAAAATGAAGGTGGGGGAGAAAGAGGAAAATGTTTAGGGAAAGGGTTGTCCTTCAACAATGTCATTTTTACTGCTCCCATGTGTGAGTGTATGAGTGTATGTGTGTATGTGAAATTTTAAAGCAATACTTTATTTTTTTTCTTTTGTTTTTTATTGAGGTGATATTGATTTTCAACATTGTTTCATTTTCAGGTATACAGCTTTTTACCTCAATAACTGTGTATATCACACCATACCCATAACCAAATATCCAGTCATCATTCATCATCAACCATGCAATCCTCTCTACCTGTTCCTTACCCAGAGTATATATTCATATATTTGAATATGCTTACTCATATCTCTAAATGAGTTATTTATGAATTTTCATTTTCAAGCAACAGGCACAATAGAGATGGTTCTGGTTGGCATGGTTCTATGTGCCCCCCCTTTTTTTAATCTTATGGTTTAATTAAATAACATCAGTCTCCAACAATATGGTTCACATTTCATTGACCCTTTTGTAATAGCTTTTGAGTATTATAATAGCTTTTGAGCTTTAAAGTACAACTTAAGGGCCTCCCCAGTGGTGCAGCGGTTGAGCGCTGGGTTGCGAAGCTGCCCGCAGCCTCTGCAGGACCGGTTCGATCCCTGGCTGCTCCCTGGCCACCGGAGGAGGGTCCCACATAGCGCACAGACCTCTCCTGCTGCCCGCTGCTCCCCTCAGCAGTGTACTTCGGTCCTTCTGCCTGCTCTGCTCCCCGCTCTAGCTCTGGTGAATTCTCTCACCCTCCCGTGCTTCTGACTGTACCCAGTGCTTGTATAAATAAATAAAATAAATAAATAAAAATAAAAATAAATAAATCTTTAAAAAAATGCTTAAAGTACAACTTAATCCCAGCATTTCATCCCACAAATTACTATGTAAATAATGGATGTATACAATGATTAGTGATCAATCAAATCACCTTTCAAATTCTATCAATGACCAGGCACTGTTTATCTATTATTTATTTCACAGTAAAAAGTGCAGTTATGTTGCATTCTTTCTTCCCAGTGATCCATTTGGAAGACATTTTACAAAAGGGTCGTAATCAATAAAGGGGGAAATGTGCAAAGAAATGAAAAGTGATCATGTTGGACTGTAATTCAAATCCAGGTAAATGGAGGGAAAAGAGAAACACCTGACTGTGGGAATATTGATACTACCTGAGTTCAAGAAGCAAGAAAAGCAGACACACAAACTTAGTGACGGTGAGTTTACAGACATAAAAAGCAATTGCAACAAAGAAGACTTCTAGCAGAAGTGACATCAAAATACTTCACATTAAAGGAGCTCTGAGAGAGATTTCAGAACACAGAATGTGCAAAGTTCAAAATAGTTTTGGGAAGTTGTTTCAAACTTAGACTGGAATAAGACAATCCTCTCAGACACAAAAAAAGATGCATGCTCTCTAGCATTTATATCAGAGGAGACAAGCACTGTTCAGTATATTTGATACTTTTTTAAAGATTTATTTTATTTATGCATACAGAGCTAAGGTGCAGTGGCTGCAGATAGTTTCATAATGCTGAGACTTAAACCCTTGTGCCATCAGGGAGGACCCCATATTTGATAACTTCTTTTACAGACATAAAACACTAATTTTCAATGTTTTTTTTGAGTTACAATGTACTAAGTACATATTATTTTTACTATATTTTTATTTATATATCTACAACCTACAGAGAAAGTGTATTATTTTGACAAAAAATACTTAAAGTCCATAGAATAATAGTAATTTTTCCTAGTAATTATTGGAATTGCTTTTCACATACTTAGCTTGCATTTTATGTTTACCACTACACACTACCCAGCAAAGTAAGAACTTCCTATACTCAAATTTTTATCATTCACCTAGTTTCCTTCCTTTTCTTTTTTTTTTTTTTTTTGGCATAGAACTGGGGTGTAGGGCAGAGATGCAGGGGTGGGGGGGAGTGAGAGGATTCAGAACAGACAGAGTGGGGAGCAGAACAGGCAGATTTACTGAAATATATTGTGGAGGGGAGCAGCCGGTGAGACAGGAGATGTCTACTGTGCCATGTGAGTTAGCTCCCTGGCCAAGGATGGAACTTGGGTGGTAGTGGTGATATCACTAAGACTTAACTCCTAGGCCACCAGAGAGACCCCCATTCACCTAGTTTCAATAACTAATCCAATATACTTATTTAAATTATATAGTTAGTATAAATAAGGTTCATTGCTTGAACATGACAGTAGACTCCATGTTTTTGTAAACTGTGTGTTCAGAAAGACCAAGTTGATGTCTGAAATAGTTGGAAAAGGAATCAGGGGAGTTTCTTGAATTTTTGGCACCATTTACATTCCTTCACATATGAATGGACACAAAAATGTGGAAGGTAACTTCCTCAGTACATTTTTCCTTCCTCTCATTTCTCTTTACCTTCTATCAGTTGACATTATGGTTACTCCATTTAAAACATCACATCCCTTTTCTTACACTAAGGTAGGTCTGGGATAGAATTTTTAAAGGCAAAAATAGAAGCTGCAAGAAAAGAAATAAAGGAGAGGCACAGGTACTAGAAATGCCTGGTAAGAATTGAATTATAAATTATCTCTTATTCCGTCAGCTCTTTTTTAAGTAGATTGTCCAACCTATTCCTCATGTAAGTATTTCTGATGAAATATTTGGCATGATTTGGGTTTTTGTTTTTATACTATAGATGATGTCACATATAACCTTTGTGTAAAAAAGTAAATGAGTAAAATCTATGTGCGACCTTATTCTTTTACTATAGAATTAAGGAGACAATGGAGAAATTTATTAGTAGAATTAGGACATAATTTTACTCTCAGTCTGTGTCCCCATGGAAAATTTATAGTAAAATTAGTTTTAAAACCTCAGAATAACTTTGTGTGTGTGTGTGTGTGTGTGTGTGTGTGTAATGTGGGGCTTATAAAAACATTCTAAGTTACATAAAATTCCCAAACTCAATTTCATCATTGACTATTCATTTTGGTTATTTAAGCATTGTTATATATTGATTTTCTTCTTTCTTTTCTCCACAGATTTTACAGATCATTTTCACTGTTTACCCTAATATTCTAATTCCATGTAAGAATGCACTGTAAGATGTCTTTGCATCATGGTTAGAGATAATCGCAAATAATTCTCCATCTCACTTATAATTATTGTTGGGATTTCAGAAGGCAGAGGAGTTGACTATTGCTTTTTTCCAGCACACTCTTTGAAATCGATACCCCTGGTTGCCTTTATATAGAAAAGTTGCCTTTACATAATAGCACATCTATGTATTTCCTAGTGGCTCTTACTGTTCCCTCTATTTTGTTGAAGATGTAGGTTTTGGTGGGGAAAATCATCTTCTCACTGGAGTCAGGGATAATAGTGTTTTCTTCATTAAGCTGAATCATGTAACAATATTATATGCCCCATTTCTGCAAAAATCTACAATTATATCAGTACATTTTACAGGCTGATTTATTAACTGCATATTGCTCCTCAGTTGATTCTTTTGGTGCTTAAGTTTAAAGTATCTGAGGTTTGACCCAAATAAAATATACACAGGAATACCCATGAATGTCAGGCATATCTCAAAGAGAAGAAGGAATTTCAGTAATCATGAATGGTGTCATCTCCCAAACTCAGTAGATAGATAATCCACTCTTCCTCCCATAGATCAGTAAATAAATGGAGGCAGAAAGGACAGACATGCTTCTCTAGTAGAATCCTTCCTCCTTGAAATCCAGGGACATGGGCATGAGCAGTACTTACCATATTTGTCTCAATAAAGAACAGAAAGTGCAATGGGAAGGCCCATTAGTTGTTGAAATGCTGGCAAGAAATCTGGGTGCTCTATAGCTGGCCCTTTTGCTCATGCCTCTTAGTCGGCTGTTTTCTGAACCTCAGAGCAATGCAGGTTTGTGTTTTGGCACTCGAAACTTGGAAGTCCTACTTGTTAAGTATGACCAAGTTCTATGCATGCTCCGACCACTGTTCAATAGCTGACCAACTGTTTGTATAAAGTGATTAAAGGCATAAGAGCAATACATATAAAGTAATGCACATTTGTAAATATTATACATACAAAATCTTAAATACTAACAATATATAATGGCAAAAAAATTCAGGTTTCCCTACATGTTACTCTAGAGATAGGGCTGCCTCAGTACATTTGCTTGGACTTCTACCCTTCCTTCCACCTCCAGGAGATTTGCAGGAAAAACAACTGAAGCTTCAGTAGTCTGTGCCTTACATTTAATATATATTTTGAATATCCCCTCTAGGAATCAGGTTTTTTTTCTTTAATGTATAACATTGAAAGAGAAATTCTTAACTGATGCTATAGTACTTCAAAGTGGAATGACAAGCTAAATTCCAAGAATTCACCAACGAAATCCAAGAAACAAAAAATAGAAGAGGCTACTGAGGAAATGACTATTTGCAGTTCATTTCAATTGAAAATATCACTGTCGTATTTTCTTCCATCTCTGTTTTTATTCCTTAAACCATTTATTCTTGTTTCCCATTTGATGAGTATCTTGTCTGAAGGACTCACTGGTCTTAGACAAAAGAGTCACTGCCTAACACTTAATGCTGAAGAACAAACTGGAAAGTTGCCATGACCCCCCCACCGCATCCTTCACACCACAGCCTGAAAATAGGTCTTTGGAATACAAAATAGGATCATGGAATCTACTTTTTCTAAGGTGTTTCTGTGCATCTTGTCACTTAAAGTATTATTAGCACAGTACTGTCCTTTAGCAACCCTGGGTGTGAGATTTTACCACATAAAATGTTATTTCTAAGTGAAAAGCTGGTACTCATAATGCCTAGAAATTCTAATTACTTGAAAGTAAGATGATTGCTATGTGTTTTTACCTGCAGTAGTCACGAAATTTTATAAGACTATTATAAAAGAAGATCATGCCCTGAGGCTCTCTGCTCTTACTAATTTTTCTTAATACACAAAAATTTAATCCCATTTTCTCCACACATTTATTTTGGAAATGCTAAAAAATGTATACAAGTTCACACCCAGTGTTAACATGTTAATATTTTACAGTTAATATTTGTAAAACTATATACCATCTGAAAAATAAATAAAACATTACTAAACTTGCTGACATCTTTATAATTTGCTCTATTCCCAGAGGCACCTACAATCATTAATATAGTCATTTTACTTTACAAAACATTTATTTATTTTTCATATTAATTAGTGTCTATAAAATTACTGATATTAATTTTGTCATGTTTATATAAAATTTCATCATGTTTGATATGTTTTCAGTGTTATTTTATCCTCTTATGTTGATGTATTTTAATGAAATCATTTATTTTAGGAATGGATATATTTTATTTCTTACTTTTCTAATGAGAGCCATTTAGGCAGTTTCTCTGGTTTCCCTGTTATCAGCACTTGTGCACAGAGCATTTGAACTATTTCTTACACACACGTGACACATTCTCAATGGCACCTACAGAGCATAGAAGTTTTGAATCACAGGCTACATACATTTCGAACTTCACATTATTTTATCATTGTCCTGTTCATTCTCCAAGTTGCATTTCTATTAGCAATATATAAGCACCACATTTTCCAACATCCTAGTCAACATTTTAATATTTTCATACTTTTTCATTTTTTTCCAAATTTAGTGCTATGAAATTGCTTTTAATGTTAATCTTTCTTTCCTAGTGAAGTTGAACATCTTCATATATTTTCATTTTTATTGTTTTAACAGTGTGTAATCAAATGAAATGTTTCTACCATCCCACTAGCAAAAAGAAAAGTCTGTTTAATTGGAATGAAGATTTTATTAGAAAATTTAATTAGAATAAGATTTTACGTAATACAATCAAAAGCTAAAATAAGATGCTGAGATCTCTTCAGCTGCATAATTTGGCTATTATAAGTCATGGACTACAGAATTTCTCTATACATATATACAACTCGTGTGTTTTATCCCTCTCTCAAATACTATATTTTGATTTACAATGTAGATTGTTTCTTACCCTATGCCTTTCTACTAACTCAAATTCCACCTGATATGCACAACAAATATTTGTCACGCTCTTCCCCAAATAAACACAACAGATTTAAGATAAATGTTTCATTATTTTTATTATTTACATATGATTTTACCCCCGAGATTGAAATCTCAATTTTCCCATAATTATCTACTAACTAATGAGGCATGGAATTCCAACAAGTTGTCCTTGAAATAAGTACAGAAAAAAGTAAATACCTGAGTTTTGTAGAGAACCAAAGAGCAGTGATCTTTCTCTGGGGTCTGTGGTTATGAATTACAGCTCAACTTCCTACAGTGTCACAGATGGAGATAAAGCAGGCCATGAAAATGCCTGTGAAGGGCCTCTCTGGTAGCCTTGGGGTTAAGTCTCAGTGCTATCACCACTAAAGCCTGAGTTAGATCCTTGACAAGGGAACTAACCCACATAAGGCTCCAGTAGACCTCTCCTGTCTGGCCCACTGCTCCTCCTAGCAGTTTCTGTCAATAGATCTGCCTGTTCTGGCCCTCACTCTGTGTCTGGTTGAGTCCTCTCACCTCCCACCAATCCATTGTTCTTCAATGCAAAAAAATAAAAAATAAAAAATAAATAAAAAGTGTGCTTGTGAAGGCGGTTCTATTTTGGGTTCACCCTTACTTATAGGGATTTTATACATCAAGATATCAACCCAAAGTAAGGACAGGAGATAAGTAAGGGCACAGAGTGAGGGACTGAAGTATGGGGCATTGGTGGCAGAACCTGGGATTCCTATTTGTGTTCCCCTAACTCTGTGAGGCTACCAAAAGTATTGATAAGTTTTGTAGCTTCCAGCTAACCTCTTCTGAAGGTGGCAGATAAGCTGAAAGAAAAGTAGTCCTAAATGCAAGGCTTTCTTCTATTTCTTTACTCTCTAGGTCATTGCTTCCTACTTTGCCATTACCTGAAATACTGATATGCCTTCAAGTAGTTGTATTTACATTTTCCTGATTCTTCCAGTTATTCTCGGTGAGAGAACAGCTTCAAATTTTCTAGTCTCACATTAGTAAAAGTAAAGTTCTTTTTAATACAGGTGTTTGTTCCTAAATGATAATTCTTCCTAACTGGAAAATTTTTCTTGATCCCTACTAAACTATATTCAAATCAAAATCCATCTTTAAAATCTTAGCTCAGATAGATTAGTGATTAGCAGGGACACCATATGGATTTTGAACACGTAAAATAATCCCTTCTTGCATGTACATACCTTTTCTTATAGTAGAGATGGAATCTAATCATTTCACCCTTAAATCAGAGCTGGTTTTAGTTACTTGCTTGGACAAAAAAAATGCAACAAAATCGATTCTTGGAACTTCTGAGACTATGCCATAAGAATCTTTGAAGGTACTGCCTAGGTCTTTTAGACTGCTAGCTCTTGGGTCTTAGTATCTAACTACCAAGTTAAACAAACATAAGCCACATAGAATGATGACAAGGAGGTAACCTAGTCAACACCTCTACCAGAGCTCGTAGGTGACAGGTAGAATGCACTGCAAGCAAATTAGTCATCTTTTATTTACCCAAGTCTACCTCTAAGGTGATTATTGTCTCCAACTGACTGAAACTGCATTAGAAACCTCAAGTGAAAATTGCAGAAACATGAGACTCAATGATATATTTTTGCTTTAAGCCACTAAATTTCAGAAGGGTTAATTAAGCACAAATTGATAGCCTAAACATCCTCAAGAAATTTACAACCAATTAAAGAGAAACAAAATTAGGTTGTTATAACTAAGTGTGATAAATACAATGACAAATGTATGCACAAAATTTTATGAAACAAACTGAGAAGAGACATGTGTGTTCCCCAGGAAAGGATTTCTAAATGAGATGACATTTAAAATGAAATTTAAAATAAAAATAGGGCTTTTTCCCCAGGGAAAATAAGTTATTTATGGCAAAGGAGAATGATCATAAGTGAACTACAAATATTAAAATTTCCCTGGATAATTAATTTCAAATTGCGAGACATGATAGATAAGAGACTGGAAAGGAAGAGAGGAGACATGTGCAGGGCTTGGGGTAAGCCATTTTAAGGGGTCTTCAACAGATCTTTTAGAAAATAGGGATTCACTGAAGGTCTTTATCTGAGCAGCAACATGGACAAATTAGTCTTTAAATCAATCACCTCAGGTCTTATGTGGATAATAAATTGCAGATTGAAAGAAGCTAAAGAAAAACTGGTGAAGTCAGTGGAAGGGAACAACTGTAAAACGTCAGATGATGTAAAATGAGGTCTTGATATAGGTATACACAGAGAAGTGGGGTGGATTTACAGACATTATAGAGAAAAAAGCAAACAGTAACTTTAATGGATTGAAAGTAGGGATAAAGATGAGTAAGAAATAAGTCTATTTCCATACTTCTTATTTTGCAATGGGAAGAAAACTGTGCTACAAACTAAAATAATTTGGGAAAAATATTCACTTGAAGTATTTAGTTTGAGATAACTATGGGTAATCAAGCTAGTGACACCCAACACACTTGAGGTACATAAATATCATGCATGATGGAGTCAGGGTTGAAAATTCATCCATTCATTCAATTATTATTAAGTGAATAGAAGGTGCCAGGCACTATTCTATATGATTGTTTTTGACCACAAACACCAAACACACAGACTTGTAATGGAAGTAGAGCTTAAATGAACAACCTAATGAAAAATAACAACAATAATAACAACAAAAATAACAACAATAATAACAAAAAAATCATTTGGGGGGTGTTATTTCAGATAAGCTAGTTAGGAGAGGTAGGGGATCTAGATAGAAATGGATTAAAAGGATGCAAAGGAGAAAAAGTCTAGAGAGAGGATGGGAGGGGATGGGAGAGGAGCAAAGAAAGGAAAAATAAAAGTGTGACAGGTTAAAGAAGTGAATCAAGGGCCTCCCCGGTGGCGCAGCGGTTGAGCGCTGGGTTGCGAAGCTGCCCGCAGCCTCTGCAGCACCGGTTCAATCCCCGGCTGCTCCCCAGCCACCAGAGGAGGGTCCCACATGGCGCGCAGACCTCTCCTGCCGCCTGCTGCTCCCCTCAGCAGTGTACTTCAGTCCTTCTGCCTGCTCTGCTCCCCGCTCTGGCTCTGGTGAATTCTCTCACCCTCCCATGCTTCTGACTGTACCCAGTGCTTGTATAAATAAATAAAAATAAATCTTAAAAAAAAAAAAAGAAGTGAATCAAAGACTATTCTCATTGTTTAGTGAAAAGTGAAATTTCTCTCAAGGGTTAATATTATCTGCTGGATAACTTTTTATTTTTTTTTTCTAAAATAACTAAATCTATCAGGGTTAAATAACAAGTGACAAAAATAGGTACAGCAATTTTTTTTTAAACATTATGGAACATCTCTAGATACGTCAAAGAGTACAAAATACATGATATAAGCATATCATACACTCTTTTATCAAAAGAAGGCTAACATACCTAAAACAGTCAGCTAACAAAATTACCACTATATAGTTAAGAATTTATCTTTGTAATACTGAGCATAAATATATAAAAAGTTACATTCTTTATTCTAGGTGTTGCATATGTACACAAATTCATATAAATGTTATTTCTGCATACATCTCTAGACATTGGTTAAAGTTTGTGTGTCTCATAAACTTCAAAGCAATTTTGTGCCCATTGTAGTCATTGAAGGCCAACTTTAATTAGAGACATAAATATCAAATATTTTCTTATATATGTATTGAAAAATGCAATATTTCTAAATGCATGCAATACATCACATTTTATTATTTTGCTCTAAGTTCCAATTACAAACTTAAAATACAGTAACAAATCAGAAATGACTGAAAACAAAATTAGATATGTCATTTTCTTCACATAGCCCTCCTTTGAATAGCTGATGGGGACACAAGCTACAAAGAGCTTCATGGACTTTTTTTCTTACAAGGAGAAATGCTATGTCACTTGTTACATACAGATAAGATGATGTGGTCTAACTGTGTTGAATTGATTACATGGAACTATAAGAGAGCATTACTGCAAAAAAAAAAAAGATTTACTAAAGCAATTGATTTATGTTTAAGAGAAACTATCAATTTTATTTTGTTGTATTTTAAAAGATAGAATGTAGTAGGGTATTGGTGAATTTGTATTGTTTAGTTTCAGCTTTTGTTTTTCCATGTGAGGTTCAATAGGATTTTAATAGATAAGAACAGATAGGTACTTTCTTAGCCAAAAGGCTGAGAAGCAATTAGACTTTTTGATTTATTAATAAACTTGATTGTTCCCTACAAATGACTAAGCTTCTCTTGTGGCAAGTATGTTGTAAGTATGCTAAGATCATCTGTTTTCATTTGTAACATAATTACCCTACATTACTTACACTGGATTTCTAAGTATTATCATCTTCTGACACATTTTTTTTCCATAAAGTTTCATGGAATTTGTCTTCTTATTAATTCTCTGTTATAAATGATCTTTTAGTGCCATGAAAAAAGAAATATGGAAACGTAAAGGAAAAAATATGCCTATGCAGGAGTTTTGGTCTAGTCATTAATATTGTGAACCATGTATGAGATCAGAATAATTTATATTCCCAGAAAAAAATTATTAAAAGATTATCTTCTGATCTTGAAGTAATAAAATTGAAATGGCTAGTTCATATTATATTTTTATATTATAATATGTTTTCATATTATATTTTGTGTGTCTGTTAAGCAAACTTCACATTCACAAATAAGCATGCTATACTGCCTGCTGAGATGCGCAGATGGGAAGAAAGGATTGAAAATATTCTGAAAAGAGAAAAAAAAAGCACATGTAAAAAAAAACAAATAAGCAATTATGTTGTACTGAGTGTAGATAATAAAGATGCACTATTATAACCATCCAGCTACTAAAGCACTTTGACTAATTCTTTTACAAATTGTTCAGTGATTTAAAAGGTTTAAAAATTGATAAAGGATAAAATTTTCAAATTTTTATGTATGAATTATTGAGGAAATAAGTTATCAAAGAAAGAAACAAACATAAATAGATATAGATAGTGTACAGATAGGAAGACAGAGATTAAGAAGTAAATCTGAAAAAAGAAAAAGGACTTCATCTCAAGTATGTTCTAGAATGTCATTCCAAGGAATGTCAGACATAACTGTAATTTTATCTATTAACTCAAAAGTAAGTTTGTTTTCTCATAAAAATGGCATTTACCAATTTGGTTATAATTGTTAGAATTACCATTAAGCAAACAGTCCCCAAATAATTCTACCTTCTTTCAGTTATTGTACAATCACTTCTCTATGCATCCATCTCTCTAAAAGCAATTTTTCATTTTTTCCTTCTTGTTATTTGTTTTATAGAGGAAAAGATCTCAAGTAATCAGACATATATGCAATCATTTTTAATATGAGGACAAAAATAGGTACAACGTAATGCAAATCCCTAGGGTCATAACTTTCAAAAGTTTTTGAATCCTAATTGTGATATGTAATATTAAAAATAAAGCATTTTCACTAAAAGAGTGCTATAGATTCTACTCAAAAATTTTTATCATTCATATAGTAACAGCTTTATTATGAACTTGAGTTCACATACAAATTTAGAATGGCAATTACACTTAAGATAAACTCATTAAAATATTAAATTATCATGTTTTAGATAGCCACTATCTGAAATTCCAGAAGGTATTTAAACATGTAACATGCGTCCCAAATGAATAATCTTTTTTTTAAGTAGATGCAATGCCCATATTTCCAGTTCACATATAATGCAGAAGTTATATCATTTCCTGAAAAATCAACAGAAAACCTGGGTCAAGGAATATTGAAAGGCATGACTATCTCAGAGGTAAGTTTCAGAGTGGTTGCTAAAGCCTCCCCAGCTTTTCACCTTACTGAGCGCACATACTTTTTCCAGCTTCAGATAAAGTTGCTGGAGGTTAGCTAAACCATGCAGAGTGCATGAGAGACCTACTTTGTCCTTTTCTCTTTACTCTTGTGATGAAGGTATTTTGTCTCTTTAGCTCTAGAAAACAGAAATATTTGGAAGTTTAAAAATGATCACATTCCCATCCCTCTATCCATCCATCACTGAATTCTTCTTCCAGCAAAAACACAAGTCAGATTGACAGGGAAATTATATTTCTGAGTATGGCTGTATGAGGGGGAGAGATTTCATTTGCGGAGGTCACTAATGGAAAATTCCATTTATAACTAAAGAAAAAAAAAAAAAGGGAAAGCCTTTGCATTTATTTATGCATAGCCTTTTCAGATCACCAAACTCCAAGACACACAAATACCCATTAATACTTAACTAAATAGAAAATTTCCATAGGCTTTCACTAAATGACAGTGCATATATCCATATATAACAACTACAGGCTATACGCCTTGGACAGAAAATAATTTCCCCTTCTCCATTGCAAACTTTGTTTAAAGCACTAAATACACATCAAGACCTCTGTCAATGACAGCAGAAGGTTCTAGGCACTATTTGTTTCATAATCCCGTATCTAGCTGACTCTTTACTTCTCTGCAGCTCAAGTTGCCAGCAAATGCTGAATTGGAGCCTAAGAGTCAATTCTTGTTTGGATAACAAATTCCCCGCAAAATATCCCCCCAAACCCCCAGGAGCTGTAGTGATGTCATATCCGTTGTCCAGGTCTCCACACCTCTGTGCACAGTTATTTCCTTTATCTTTTTTCTTGGGTCAAAACTTTTGAGGTGGGTTGGCTAGATAGCAGCAGGAGAGAGGGTGAACTGGGGCGCACGGGTTGGAGGCACTTCAGCCTCGGTCAGCGCCCACTGCAGCCCAGCCCATCCTCTCAGCTCGCGACTCCCAGCTCTGAGAATGCCTGCAGAATGATCGCCCCCCAGGGCGGCTGCTGCTGCTACTGTTACGGCTCCTGTTACCGCCTGCGTCTCCACTCTGCTCTGACTGGCAGGCGGAAAGTGCAACTGACGAGGAAAAGGTCTCTGCAGTGAGAGTGGAGTGGCTCCATAAAAGAGAGTAAAGAGGAGGAAAAAAACCCAGATCAGAATGCAGGCGACATCCAACCTACTCAATCTCCTGCTGCTGTCTTTGCTCGCTGGATTAGATCCTTCCAAGGTAGGAGCAATATTTTAACTCTTGTTTGAAATGAATGTGCAATATGGAGCAAACAGACCCAAAAATGCAAATAAAGATGCAAAAAAAAATTAAAAGGCAGCACGAGAGAGAGCTCTTCTAGCTATCTTGTGGTGCCTGGCGTACCCCCACTGCTTGGAAATAGCAAGGTGAACTACCGGAGGAGCAGCTCCTCAAGGTAGAGTCTTGGGGAGAGAGGGGGGAGGGACCAGGAGCAAATATAATGTGCTTGGGCAGCCGGCTATGCGGCTCTCTGGGGAATTTAGCTTATTCTATATCCAAGTGTTTATGTTGTCTTCTGAAGTCAGATGGGTAATGCAAAGGAGTTAGCAGGTGAAACAATACCATTTGTAAACATGTATGAGGAGATGCAAATGGGGAGCTGTTCCTTTGTTGAAAGCACAGAAGCGTTTTTTCCAGCAGATCTTGGTCAATAATACACCCGTCGCCGACGTGCTGCGGTTTGTGTCCAAAACATTTGGGATGCTGCTTGTAACACACACAGGCAGAGCAGCAGAGCTCTACTCTCAGCCCTTTGCTGAGAGGCTTTGCTGAGGGGGCCTGTGTTTATTTGCTTTCTTCCTGTTATTAAGAAAATTAGGGGGGCCCTGAGGAAGTTCTGATGAGCAGGGTTAAGAAACAGAAAGTGAGAACCCCAGGAAAGTAAGCAGGGCATTAGGAAGGATGAGTTTTTCTTCTAGCTGTTGAACTCTGAAAATGATCCAGTACTGGCAATTAAAGTGAACGCTAAGCTTTTTGATGATTTTTTTTTTAAAAGGTAGAAAAATATAGAGAAATATTTTGAGCAGTGTGTGAGATAAAGTGAGGTAATTGGTGGTAATTTGTTCAGCATTCTAGAGCGTGGTATTTATCTGGAGTAAGAGACAAGGCATCTACCTGGTCCAAAGAGTAAGAGATGCAATTCCTTTGTTATCTTACTTATTTAACTGGTCAAGAGCAATTTGACACAACTGGAAAAATGATGCCTTGTTACAAAACCGTTTTAAGCTGTATTTTGCAATATAGTATAGTTGCTTTAAAAGCTTTACATCATCTGTATGTAGAGAAATTAAGTGTCTTTCATAATCAAATAGAACTAAGATGAAACCAGTCATAACCTAATACTGTGGCTGACTCAATGTTTTTAGGCTTAAGAAGTATACACTGAAAGCTTTGACTCATGTCATATATACTTATTATAATTTCTATGTACTTTTCCTATTTAGAGTTACCTGATGAGAATAAAAATCATTTCACTTTAAAGGTATGGTGGTGCTGAGAGTGTCACTGTGAAATCTTCATACATCTTAATGATATTAATGGGCTATTTTACATACTAAAGGGTAGTTTGAAAGCATTTTGACTGCACATCTAGGTAACTGCTAATTTTTTTCTTATAATTTGTAAATCTTTTACTTTCTTTTTTGGTCTCTGCATCTATGGTGACACATTCCACCACCAATCTCAGTATGTTATGTTGGTTACAACTTTTGAAAACACTATATATCTCAATTTTAAAGAGCAATACTAATTAGTAAGTCACAGAAGGAAAAAAATTTGACTGAATGTCACTATTTTTTATTCTTTAAAATAAATTCAAAAATGTAGATTTTTATTAACAATTGCATGCAATTTGACTTGTCTGATATTTTTAATGCATAAATATCTTCACTTCTTGCACCCAAGTTAGATAAATAAAAACCAAGAAGAGCTTCTGTTAAATATGGAGGTAAATCCTCCAAAATAAGCCAATATGATCTTTTCTACTATTGATAAGTTTATTTCTGTATTCAACAATATAAGACTTTTTGTCAGACTTAACAGTGGCTATTTGGTACAACTAAGGAGAAATCCTGGGAAGGAAAGGCATACATTAACTTTTCAAACAGTCCTTTTCAGCATCTAGATACTGCAATACAATGTGCAAAGAACAGAAGATGGTATTTTGTTTTACATCACATAGACTTTATAGAGAATATAAAAATAGTCACACAAGTAATTTTAACATCGCGGAAAGTTTCTGGACAAAATCAACAAAACTTTGTTATAAAAAGTGAATAAAAGCTTCTTTTGCATATTTTTATCAAACTATTGTCTTCAAAATATATTGTCCCCATCACAAATGGCACGATTTTCAAGCTAAGACAATTAGGTTATGAACTACTAATTTTTTTCAATTTCTATTTACTGTTGTACCAACTATGTAAGTGTTTAGAAAATAAAATTAGCATTCATAATGTAAGTAAGTTTGGAAAATTAAAATCCCAATATATAGTACACACAGGTTTTGGGCAAATAAGTAATTATTTTAAATGATAACACTTAAGTTTATGGAAATCCTAAATAGTTGACTATTTTTTAACATACTACTATATTATGAATGATAAATTTAATGATCAAACTTATAAATAAATTTAGGTAAGCATTTTATATTATTATACTTTGTGTTTATAGAAAAAGTATGTATAATCATACATGGATACACCCAAATAGGCAAAATTGAAGAGTTCTCAAAATTGAATAGATTTTTGTAAGGGACAGGATTGTCATTGTCAAATATTAGAAATCTAAATCTTAGAAAGCATTCATTAAACATTAATTTGTTTAAAGACAAAAAGACTTTCTAACAACACTATCAATTCCATTTCATGGAAGGCTATATGTTTATGATCATCTTTCTTGAGATTGAAACTTATTACATGCCATTTTATAGTGCTTAAGCATCGCCATCTTATGGTAAAATAAGTTAACTGAAAGTCAAGTTTACTCCTTAATTAAAAAAAAATTCTATATTCATAGGATGAATTATTTTCAGCATGCACTTACTTTTTCTCTCAGTTAATGGATCAGAATATTGGCAACATTAGTATTTTCTTTCAGCAAAGGAACGCAATTCACCACTAATTAATTATTTGTATTTTTACATTGATAGATTATCAATTTTCCTCTCAGTAAAATTAGGAAAATTATATTTTCTCAATTAAAATCTAATTAACAAGCTTCCAGTTCCATTTAGAAAACTCATGAATATATCACGTTGCCTATTTTAAGAGATATGAATTAATTTCATTTGTAATGGAGTGTCTTCACTATGGGCAATATGCCAAATCATCATTCATTCAATAAGTAAATTTTAAGAGACTGAAAGCTTGTAGGAATTCAATTATTGCTCAGATTCATACAGAAAGGACTGTTTCTGTGTAGGAAATTCCTGAGGGTGGCTGCTAGGTGGCATCTCTGTGCTTTTAAACTGAATGCATAGAGTTCAGTAATGACCTTGATAGCACAAGAGTACACCTCTTCTTCTTTTCAAGATTTTTAGCAGATACTGTTTGAACATTATAGCAATATCGTAATCCCTGTGAATCAGAACCATGAATTTCTCTGCTCTGCAATGCTGAACTACGAAGAAAAGAGAATATAAATGTGACTGTGTAGGTTTCAAACAGAAGATTTACACCAGAGTCAGACACTTAGGGAACAAGTTTAAAAGAGGCAGTAGGGACATAGTGACACATTGCAATGACTGTTGAACTTTAAAGCAGTTATTATACTTGTAGGATAAATGTATTGCAAAATGCCCTGGTAAGTTTAGTTTGAGATAGGAGCCATTATTTTCTTACCTAGAAATACATTAATAAACTTATCACCACAGTACTTGCTCATACTACAAGCATAAAATATAACAATGATTCAGCAATAATCTTCAACACCAAACTGTTCTTTCTGTTAACAAGCTGGCCAGTTAGAACTTTTGCCTTAAATAAGACAGATGCTTTTGTGGAGGACTGTGGGAGTCTTGATGGTGGGTGTGGTGTGGTAACATACATCTGAAGAGGTGTGAACCTGTACCTCTGAATCATAAAGTGTTATAAGCCAATTTTACCTAAATAAAAATTTAGTAGAAAGAGAATTGCTTTAAAGTTATTAGATATGATGAGAACTAGGAAAATTTTGTAATATAATATAATATTAATATAATATGCTTCATAATATAATATGTGTAAGTGACTTGTGTTTTGGTGTTACTAAAAATCATCAAAGACCTAAATTGGTGAGAGATGGCTTTTGTATGTAAATCTAGCTGAAGTTCTTGTTCTTACAATTTTAAAGTGAAACTGATTTTTAAAAAAGCAAGAGAAAGAAACTGAGATCACTATCCATTTGCTTTAAAATTCACCTAAAAAATTTACCTTCTTCTGTGTCTCCTATCTGCCAGAGAAATTCTCTTTAGAACTGGATCAATTCAAATTAGAACAGAAAATATGGATGGATGGCATTTGGAAAGACCCTATAATTACGTACCAGTCAGCCCTGATATGGTAAAAAGTGAAAAGTTCAAGGCAGCCCATTTATGTTTTGAAAGAGCAAATGACTTGCTATTCTCATTTTAACCTATCTCCTTACCACAATTACATTTTTATTTTGGAGAATGTAAATATTCTTTCTCATGGCAACTTGAAAAGTTTATAAGGGTACCACTTTCCTTTATTTTTCTTTAAAAATTATTTTTCCTTGTTATTTGCAAGTGTTCTCTTTCAAAAATGACTGCTGTGACAGCTGATGGATGTGCTGCTGGGAGGAAAGTAGCACAAGAGTGGGGACTATATGGGGCAGAATTCAGGGTCCCTAAATTCTCATCCCTGACTATATACATATATAAATGACTTTGGGAAGACTGTGATCTTCATGTCTTCCCCTATAAAATGAGGGCCTATATGTTCTTTTTAAAAAAAAAGATTTATTTATTCATGCATACAAGAACTGGGGTACAGGCCAGAGGTGCGGGGAATGGGGGGGGGGCAAAAGGATTCACCAGAGACAAAATGGGGAGCAGAACAGGCAGACTGACTGAAAAACACTGCTGAGGGGAGCAGCGGGCAAGACAGGAGAGGTCTGCTCGCCATGTGGGTCACCTCCCTGGCTAGGATGGAACTCGTGCTGCAGTAGCTGAGGACAGCTTCATAGTGCTGAAGCTAAACCCCTTGCACCACCAGGAAGGCCCCACCTTATATGTTCTTAAAACTTGTTTGTTTAAACTCCAGAACTCTGTGCTATGGTCTACATGTTTATGTCCCCCTTCACTCAATTTAAATCTATCTAATGCCCAATGTTATGGTATGAGAGGTGGGATCTTGGGAGAGGATCAGATCATGAGGATGGAGTCCTTACAAGTGGCACTAGGGTTCTTTCATAAGAGGCCCCAGAGAAAGAGCTCACTCTTCCCAACAAATAAGGACACAGGAGAAATCCGCTTTCTGAAAGAGGGCCTTTAGCTGGCAGCGCTGATGCTCTCATTCTGAACGTCAGGCATCCAGAATTGTACCTAGTCCGTGGCAATTTGTACCTGGTCCATGGCAACTTGTTGCAGCAGCCAGAATGGATGATGAAACAGTTTAATATTTGATCACTCTTTAAAATTAGCGGATTGGGCCTCCCTAGTGGCACAAGGGGTTAAGACACAACCTATGAAGCTAGCTGCAGCCACTGTAGCACAGGCTCAATCACCCACCAGGGAGCTACCTACATGGTGCATCAGACCTCTACCTCTCCTGACTCGCCCCCTGCTCCCCTCAGTTAATCTGCCTGTTCTGTTTCCCACTCTGTCTGGTGAATCCTCTCACCCTCCCACAACTCTGGCCTTTACCCCAATTCCTGTATGTATAAATACATAAATCTTTAAAAAAATAAAATAAAATTAGCAGATTATTTCATAGGTATAGATTCTGAGATCATAAACTTGATGAGAACTGAGGGTTATATTATGAGGCTAGGTTTTTGGTTTTGTTTTTTTTTTTTTTTGGTGTTTGGCATTTGGAAGCTTCAATTTTGTAGTTCTTCATGTACCACCTTTTCCTTCCCTCTGGTTTCTGCCTTCATGATCCATGTACTCAGCCTTCTCGCCATTCACCTGTCACACACTGCTTCTTGAACAAGACTGCTTATTAATCTAGTGGGGCTGACAGCCAACATGTTTCTTGTTTTTGCTGTAAATCTTTTATTTAATGAAAAATTCTCAAGTGAAAAGTAAAGTGAAAACTCATTTCCCATATGAAAGGAATTGCTGGTGTGCTAAAGAGATACAGGAGCGATCTGAGAGGACTGCTTATAAAAAGCCCTGCATATTCATTGCTCACTCTTTCCAAGCAGGAATATCCTTAAAGGTTTTAGACTGGAAATTACTAGAAATACCTCAATTTTTTGTGCTAAGAAAATATATAAAGGGTGCCTCCCTGGTGGCGCAAGGGGTTAAGTAAAGCATTATGAAGCTATCCGCAGCCTCTGCAGCACAAGTTTAATCCCCAGCCAGGGAGCTACCCACATAGGTGCAGCAGACCTCTCCTGTCTCACCTGCTGATCCCCTCAGCTGTGTATTTTAGTTGATCTGCCTGTGCTGTTCCCCACTCTTCTCTGGTGAATCCTCTCACCCCCCTACCTGTACCCCAGTTCTTGTATGCATAAATAATCTTTTTTTTTTAAAAAAGAAAATATATAAAGGAAAATGAGAATGGCAAAATGACAGCTTAAAAGAAAAGACTTGGCATTCCATTTACTTAAATATTAATTTACTATCATTTTGTTTACAAAAATAATTATTTGGAAATTATGAGAAGGGAAAAGAAATACAAACCAGACAGTTGCTTTGGTAGATTAGGTGAGATGACTGTGCCTTTAGATCATCCCTGCATTTGTATGAATGTGTGTGTGTGCATATATGTGAACAAATTATTTCAAAATGACATTAAAACAGTAACATCAAAAGCTATTTAAACACTCATTTCCTAGAACCAGATTTAAATAAAAAACATGAGGTTGACAATGTGGAAAGCTGTGTGGAGATTTCTGGACCTACTAAACATAGAGCTTCCATATGATCCAGCAATTCCACTCCTAGGTATTTACCCAAAGGACACAGAAACATCAATTCCAAAGAACACCTGCACCCCTATGTTTATAGCAGCACTGTTTACAATAGCTAAGCTTTGGAAACAACCCAAATGCCCAAAAATAGATGACTGGATCAAGAAGATGTGGTACATATATACCATGGAATATTACTCAGCATTCAAAAAAGATAAACACATGCAATTTGCAGCAACATGGATGGCGCTGGAAGGGATCATGCTCAGCGAAATAAGCCAAAAAGAAAAAGAAAAATACCGGATGGTCTCACTCATAGCAGGAATCTAGAAAACTTAAATAAGAGACCAGGAAAATGAATAACTATAAGAAAGTGAAAATCAAAATCAACAAAAAACTATGAACCAGAGACTCTTTTAGGGGGGCAGGGGCGGGAGGGGAGGGATTGGGGTCAGAATGGGGGGGCTGCAATTGTATGGGGAATATAACAATAAAATTTATAAAAAAAAAAAAAACAAAAAAAAAAACATGAGGTTGAAATGGTGGTTTTTGAATATTTCATTCCACCTAAAATTGATCATCAATCCACTCAGTCTATGCCACTGATCAATTAAAAGCCTTGAAAGATTATCATATGAAGTTAATATTATCATGAAAATTTTCAGATACAGTTTTAAAAACTGTATGCAAAACTAAGGGCAATGTAAGGAGGCAGCTAGTTATGACATCACAAGTACCTGTTTTAAATGCTCACTGTACAGCTTCTGGCCTAAATTCTCTGAAGCTCAGGTTTCATAGCTATGGAATAAATATCATAGCAATGGAACTTAAATAGTGATTGATGATATAAATTAAAAATCTATTTTAAGCCATAAAGTTCTATGCAAATATTCCACTCACATTAATCAACCTATGACCAAATCCAAAGTCTGTTGAGAAGCCTATATTAAGGACTCATAGAGTGAATAATAAAACATTTAAGTGTGTGTTTGTGGGGGGGACTCTAATGATCCTTCAATCTCGGTGTTCCCACTGCTCAGCTTTCAATAAAGTAAATGCCATACAAAATAATTAGTAATTTTGTTCATAATTTTGGCAAAAGCTCTAATTTCCATATATCTATTCTAATTTCAACACTTCCCTAGTGGCGCAGGGGTTAAAGTCTCAGCACTATCAAGCTATCCCCAGCCATGGCTGCGTAAGTTCCATCCCTGGCCAGGGAGCTAACCCTCATGGTATAGCAGACTTCTCCTGTCTCACCCACTGCTCCCCTCAGCAGTGTATTTCAGTCAATCTGCCTGTTCTGTTCCCCACTCTGTCTCTGCTAAATCCTCTCACCCCCCACCCTCCATACCTCTGGCCTGTACCCCTGTTCTTGTGTGCATAAGTAAATAAAAATAAATCTTTTTAAAAAATTGTCATCATGCTTATATACTTACAAATTTGCTAGGAAGAAAGAGACCTAAAGGATAGCTCAATTACAGCAGAATCAAACCACATCAATAAAAGAATTTTTAATGGTGTGATAAAGTAGTTGACATCCCCTTGGTGGTGTATGTGGTGTGGTGACATACATCTGAAGAGGTGTGATCCTAGACCTCTGAAACCAATGCCACCTCAATAAAAAAAAAAAAAAAAAGATAATATGAATTAAAAAGTAAAACTAAAAGTATTAAAGAAAGAAGGTTTAAAATATATTTACTCGAACCTCCCTGGGGGCATAAGGGGTTAAGCACAACACTATGAAGCAATCCCCAGCCTCTGCAGCACGAGTTTGATCCCCAGCCAGCCAGAGAGCAGCACACATGGAGCAGCAGACCTATCCTGACTCGCCCCACTGCTCCCCTCAGCAGTGTATTTCAGCCAGTCTGTCTGTTCTGCTCCCCACTCTGTCTTTGGTGAATCCTCTCATCCCCCGCATCTCTGGCCTGTACCCCAGCACTTGTATGCATAAATAAATCTTCAAAAAATAAAAAATAAAATATATTTACTCAAATTGCTTAATCTAAAATTGTTCAGGTGGTGCAGTGGTTGAGCGTTGGGTTGCGAAGCTGCCCACAGCCTCTGCAGCACCGGTTCGATCCCTGGCCGCCAGCAAGAGACCCACATAGCACGCAGACTTCTCCTGCCGCCCGCTGCTCCCCTCAACAGTGTATTTCGGTCCTTCTGCCTGCTCTGATCTCCCCTCTGGCTCTGGTGAATTCTTTCACCCTCCCGCGCTTCTGACTGTACCCAGTGCTTGTATAAATAAATAAATAAATCTTTAAAAAAATAAAATAAAATTGTTCAGGGCAGAGGGCTATTGTCTTAGTCCCTTCAGGCAGCTCTGATGAAATAAGACCAAATGGGTAGTTTGCCAACATCACAAGTGTATTTTTCACAGCTCTAGACACTTAGAAGTTCAAGATCAAGGCACCCTCATGTCCCAGTTTTAGTGAGGGCCCTCTTGCAGAATGCAGAGTTTGATATCCTTATTTGTTGGAAAGAGTGAGCTATTTCTCTGGGAACTTTTATGTAAGATCCTCAGTGCTACTCATGCAGTCTCCACTCTAATTACCTCTGAAAGGTCCTGTGACCTAATACCATTAACACTGGCCTTCAGGACATAAACATGTGAACTGGACACAAAAACTCAAACTACAGTTGTCATGGAGAAATGACCACGTTTATGAACATAATTTCTCTGTTCTTCCTTCTTGGATTGCTTTTCTCAGTTTTCTGTTTGTACTGGTTTTCCTGCTCTTCTACAAAGTCTAACCACTAATTAGAGACTTAATAACATCTCTGATGATGTTGCTCATATAAAGCAAATCCACCTGAGTACCTCATGCCCTGATTCTGTCATATCTCACTTCAACCCACTTGGATAACATGAAAGGCAAAAATACATAAGAGTAACTACATAATTAACTACTATAGACCTTACTCATGAACAACTATTATTTAAGAACTGTATTATTTCAAAAATACTTGCCAATACTGGGGTTTAATTTACTTCTGCTACCTATAAGACCTCTTGAAGAGAAGGGGTCCAAGATACAGTGGCAACAGAAGACCATCTCTATAAGTAACATGAAGTAATTTGAATGATGCTAATAAAAATACTAAAAAAAACCCTGAAACAATAAAAATAGATTTCTAAGAACATTTATTTTTTTTGCTTTACAAACAAGGTGTAGTAAAGCATATATGCCTTCTGCTATTCTAATGCCAAGCTCTCAAAAGAATAAAAATAAGTTCAGAAAGAGGAACACAGATGCTGTTGCATTCATGGTTTTGCCTCTCCCTGGAAAGTTCTTTCCCTCTTCCCCATATGTCAAAATTTCACCCATATTTTAAGACGCAACTCAAATGTCATTTCTTCCATAAATTCTTCCCTGACACTCCTTAGGCCCCAGGCAGAGATAGCTTGATAAATAACAAGTTCTGTAAGAAGAGACTCATGTTGTATTTATTTTTGCATCTATAGCCACTGGCACAGATTTTCATAGAATAGGTGTTCATTGAACCCACTGAATTAGATTTCTTTCTCCTCCACATTTGCAAAACACTTTTATTCCAACCACTTTTTTTTTTTACACTTACCATGTTCTTTTTTTCTTAACTGGACATTTATTATATTGTGTCTCTCCCAGTAAATTGTAATACAGCTGAGGTCAGGCTCTGTGTTTGGCCATTATTTTATCTTTTCCCATGTAGCAACTAGCATGTGATAAAGAGTATTTGTTGAATGAATAAATGAAGATATGAAGGAAAAAATAAGTCTAGGAGCATCTAAAAATTTAAAATCCTGGGTCAAATGATGCATGAATACAATCTTTGATTTTGGTTCCTGCCACTATCAGATATTAGAGCAGAGATGTGAGAGATTTTAAGAACCTTGTTTTCAAGGCTTAGAACTTTTGTATCAGTTTATTTATCTTGAAGAATATGACAAGATTGCCCTTTACAAATTTTTATTATTTTCCTATCCTATCACATGATCCTTAGTGCTATTTTTGACTTTTGGTGACTCTGGGATGCAACTTAAAACTCCTGTGAATTACTTGGTATGTTTTATGATACTTGGTGGCTAAGTTAGTCTATCTCCTTATTCGTTATATGTGTACATGCCTATTTTATTTTCATAGGTTATTAGAGTGAACATTTTATTAATTTATAATTTGTTTTGATTATAATTGTTTTAAGTAATGTCTTAGTCTTATTTGATAAATCACTATAGTATCTATAATTTTCCATCTCTTTTTAGGAACTGAGATTTTTTGAAAGGATTGAAAATATTCTGTTGAATTATTATTTTACTATATACTTTTATAATAGTACCATAGAAAGAAATGCAACATTGACTTCATATTTGCACTGTAATATTATATGAGTCCAATACTATCATATAGAAAATGTTAAAGATTAAAAGAAAACATAGGTAGAATGGAGTTAGCTTTATTGCAATTGTATCTTGTAAATATCAGAAATTCAAGTCAAAGGAATCAATCAATAATTTACTTATGGTGTGTGTGCCTTAGTGGTGCCAATGCATCACGACTTCCCTGTGAGTCAAAGCAAGAAAAGGCTCCAAATTTAAATACCTTTTCTGAAATAAAAATGGAATAAGAATTGAAGAAGTCATGAAATTATAATAAGTTTATATGTAGCATGGAAGTGAAGGAAAATTAAGGATCACAGGGAGATAAATATCTTACACATTGGGGGCCTCCCCGGTGGCACAGCAGTTGAGCCCTGGGTTGCGAAGCTGCCCGCAGCCTCTGCAGCGCCAGTTCAATCCCTGGCTGTTCCCCGGCCACTGGAGGAGGGTCCCACATGGCGCGCAGACCTCTCCTGCCGCCCGCTGCTCCCCTCAGCAGGATACTTCAGTCCTTCTGCCTGCTCTGCTCCCCGCTCTGGCTCTGGTGAATTCTCTCACCCTCCCGCACTTCTGACTGTACCCAGTGCTTGTATAAATAAATAAATAAATATTAAAAAAAATATCTTACACATTGGGAATACACTGAAACTACACACATGATGCATACATTTGCCAATGTACATTTAAGCATTTCAAGTGAAACTGATTGGCCTTTAAAAACACCATACATACACACACACACACACACACACACACACACACACACAACTATATGCATTAATCTGAGACCTGGTTACCAGTCTATTCTAAATGTTGTCATTCACTTTTACAACAGGTATTTAATACAGCTCAACTAATCTCTAAAGTCACATAGTAAGAAGAAAGAGGAGGAAAGAAAAAAACATTAAAAAATCTGTAAAATTATTTTTCCTTTTTTACTTGTGTCTTTATTTTGCAGATAGAGAAGCAATGGAAACATGATTATATTTTGTCTATTTGGACATAGTTATTTATTTTGGAAAGATACTTCTCATGGAACTCAACCAAATACTAATTTAACATATAAAACAAAGATAAAGGAAGAATGAACCCATGTCAAAGCAGAGAAAATTGTATAGTAATTAGGAAATTGGAAATTTTGTAGTGGTTTAGACAGAGTATTAAATTAGGAGTTAAGAAAGTAAAAGCACAATACCAACTGTGCAAAATATCTAGTGGCATCATTTTGGGTAACTCAACAATTTTTTTTGGTTTCTGTTTCCTGATATATAAAATGAGAGAACCACATATTCTTTTATTTGGAGGTCACCCTAAAAGGGAGCATCTTTATCTTCTAAAATGTAGTTCATCACTCTTTCATCTCCCTTTCTTCTGCTAAAAGACCTTCTAGTTGCTAATATTAAAGCTAAATTCTAGGCTTCCTTTACTATACTAGGTAAAAACAAAGTTAATATCATTAAGAAAATCATTGCAATTCAGTCATGGGTATATTGACACAAAAGTAAATCTAAAAACATATTCTAAGCATTGCAGCATGTTCAGCATTTATTTGTATCCTCTTTCATTAATTTTTGAAGATTTATTAAAGAACAAATGAATGAATAATATTGTTTTCTACAATCTGTCTAATGAGAGTAAAGGACTCTGAGCATTACAGAAAATATAAAGGGCGTCTATTTTAATTCTTCATGAAAGACACCAGGCATCTCCTCTTCTCTATTATAAAATTGATACATCATTAACTAGCTTCTGTCCACAGGTTTCTAATGTTAGAAAGCAAGACAAGAGTGTAGGTATTAGATTATGCTTAATCAAAACTAATTATTAGAAAGTTTCTTTATAAATTGTGTTATAACTTCCGAAGATATTTTCTACTGCTGAATTGTAATTCTTTATTTGCCCAATATGATATTTAAAAGTCTATGGACTTTGTTATAGAAAATTGTGTTCCCCCACATCCTAATGCCCCAGAAACTGCAGAAATGTTGACTTATATGGCCAATGGAATTTGTATATATGACTAAATTAAGAACCTTGAAGAGAGAGAATGTTTCCAGGTTTTCTGATGGACCCTTATAAGAGGAACACTAGATAGTCAAAGTCAGAAGAAGATTGGATGACAGAGCAGAGATTAGAGAGAGGTACTTCAAAGATGGAATAGGGGTCAAAAGCCAAGGAATGCAGGCTTTCTCTGGAAGTTAGAAAGTCAGGAAATAGAGTTTTTCAGACACTTCAAAAAGAAATACAGTCCTACTGACACTTCCTCTTAGATTTATCTCAGATGTTTGCCTCCAAAATTGTAAGATACTACACTTATTTTGTTTTAAACCCTTAAATTTGTATGCTTTAAACCCTAAAATTCAGATAGTTTCACTCATCTGTGATGACTAATATGAATATGAACTTTAGTCATTATCTTTATAAATAAAAATGATTGATAACACCGATAAATGATTTTGGTAGATGTCTTCCTAATGGATTCAATAAAGTATGGCCAAAAAGCTATTTAAGAAGACATTCGAGGACCTTTGTTAAGGAGAGAAATGGGGTATACCTAGAAGGGAGTATGATTTCAGGGATTTGTTTTGCATAAATGCATAAAACAGGAGAAATAACACCATGCTATAAATGCTGACTGAAATAATCTGTGAAAGGTTAGTTTTAAATAGGAAGAGAGAGAATTCCTCTACAGGAACAGGAGGGAAAACAAAGTTTATGGAGGGGAGTAGAAGTACAGGGAAGCACTCCTGTCATTGTTGTTATTTTCTCAGTGAAATCAGAAGCATGGCCATCAGCCAAGAGTGGGGATATATTATAGGTAGAGAGAAAAGAAGAAGAATGTCTTGAAAACTGCAACTAGGGACAAAGAGGCAACTTTTCCACTGCCGGGCTTAGTGACAGAGGTGTGTGGCAGCAGGCTCGAAAGTGCTTTAGAGACAGCTGTGATCTCAGGGGAGAACAAGATTTCAATAAATGTAAGAAGGTAAAAGAACTTTTCTGAGAAGGGAGTAGACATGAGGGAATGTCACTAATGATTGATTGTGAGTTTTTCACATGTTACTGTCTGCATTAAATCAATAATGAATCTTTCATGTATGTTGAAAGACAAGCCTGAATTTTCTCCAGGAACTAGCTATTTTTTCACTAACTCTATGAAAAGGTTTAGTCAGTCCAAATCTCTCCTGATATAGAAAATTCACAAGGCCATGAACTAGCTGGTGGGCATTCAACATAGATGGTAATAGAAAGTGAAAAGATGTATTACTCTTTCCCCTCTCATTCTGGATCAGATTCATCCTGAATGGTCATATATTACGCATGGACAACTTAGTGAGTAGTAGATGTGATGTGATATAACCAAGAAAGAAAGGCAGAGCTGATAGCAGATGGGACTGTATATTTTAACTAGATTGGACCAAAACTCTAACCTAAAATTCTCTTGAAAAAGTTTCAAAGCAATATAAGAAAATGGTATTGCTGACTGATGTGGGGGACTACTCTTTCCAAATAGCCATATTTCCATGTCCAAGAAAACATATTGCTTCAGCTCCACCAAACACGTAAGGGATATTAGACTCATTTTTACTTTTTGCAAAAATCATGAGGCCCAAAAAAAAAATCTTGTTTCCATGTACTATGTTAACAGAAAGACATCTGTAGTTAGCTATCCTTAGCATTTTATTTCTGCTGTAGCCTATGTCTAAGACATAGCTGCATATGTCTCCTTATATAGTGGCTTTCTGATTATCCAACAAATGTAAAAGAAGGGAAAAAAAATTTTTATGTGAGTAAAGCAGGAAAAAAAAGATGTTTGTGAAATTTTCATTTCCTCTGCTACAGTTTAACATTATGATGGAGTCAACACTGAAGTTGAACTAAGATTCTGGAAATGGGAAAATTAAAGCATTTGCCTATGTGTTTGCACACATACACATGAGTATCTGAGTGTGAAAGAGGGAATGTTTCAGATGGTGACTGCTAGGGTAAAACTTCCACTATCCGAACTAATCGTGGTAATTACAAAAATGCAACATGAATTATAAAATATTTTAAAGTGTGGCTTGACTATTCTGAAATTATATAATAATTTAAATACAGAGATCTTTAAAACTCATTGTAAAAACATATGAGATGATTTTCAAATTGTCCTGTCAGTTAAATGCTGATTTAAAATCACAATGAAAACTCTGCTTATCCTAAAAAAAGGCTTTCCTTCATTTCTTAGTTTTTCCTATTTTCCTTTTATGCAAAGAAAATATCTTTAACAGTATAATGATTATTACATGTCCAAACACTAACTTTTCTTGATTGAATTCATAATAAATTATTGTATTGGTTGAAGCATGTGTCTAAATCACTCATTTCTCAGTAATATAATGGGGATAATAATACTTCCTTCATAAGGGTTAAATAACAACTTGAAACACCAAGTTCACTGTCTAGTCTTCAGTAAATGCTAAATAAATGGTAGTTTGTTTTTCAGTAAATTAGTGTTAAAAATATTGCTTGTGCAATATATCCTACTTCTTAACTATGTGGCTAAATCTGTACCCTTATTATTCATCTACTTTATGTTATTCAATTTTACATGACTTCCACTATATCATATAAACCAAAGAGGACAGAGAAAAGACACATTCTTTTCATAAATGTTTTACCTGTGCCTGGCCCCTTCCCTCAAGTTATCTATTGAAATAGTGCTTAAAATTAAAGTATTTATTTATTAGGGATGAAAGGAGAAAAAGAAGACAATCAAAGACCCTTCACAACATAAAAGACTATGTATGTGGTAATAGATTAAGAGCTTTTTTTTTTTAATGACAAACAATGATTTACCATGAGAATTGACAAATGAGGCATGGAAGGAAGAAATTCTATGGGTTTAATTTTTAACTCACTCACATATCATCCATGATCTTTTGAACATTGCTTATTGTTGTTAAAAATTCTTTTGCATAAAGTAGGATGGAATTGGATGCACAAATGGCCCCTAAAGTCCCTTCCAATTCTAAAATGAATTTTAATAAGACATTGCTGAACACACTGAACATTCAATTCAGGTCCCGAAGATGCTATGAGTTTAGTTAATTTCAACTTTCTATGCTCTTTTTGTATTTACACCCCATTTGGTATTTATCCAGAATCTTAGTACATGTTCAAGGATAAGAGAAATACAAACAGATATAAATTTCATTTGATTGTAGCCCCACTCTTTAGTAAAGTAGAATATTTTAAAGAATTGAAAGATTAATTAAAGATGCCAGAATAGTACAAAATCAGTTAGCGGATCATCTGAGAACTTTTCCCAACTGTTACAATGAAAGACATGGTTGATTAAAACCCCCAAAAGAATATTATTTAATTACAAATCCTTTTGGATTCTTCCTTTTTAATAAAAGATGTTAATTTTATCCCTAGCAGAGTAGTTAATACACATAGCTTGTATAACTACCATTGAGATTTCCAGAGAGTAAAATTTCTAGTTTACTATTATCCAATTTTTATTGAAAGCATAGTTGAGAGCAAATGATTCAGGGAAGGTTGCTTGATTATAACAATATGTCATACCAAGTTGTCCACAAAATAGGGAATTATATTACCAAAGGTCCTTCTTCCTCATTGCATTGTTCCTACTAAAGTATATATATATTTTAATATTTTATTTTATATAATTCTTACATCATTTTTCATTTTTGCACAATGCATGCATTTTCATTTTGGTTATATTGCCCATACAATTGCACCCCCCCCTTATTTTGACCCTAATCCTTCCTCTCCCTGCCAACCCCCTGCCCCATAGTGTGTCTCTGGTTTATAGTTGCTTGTTGATTTTGATTTTTACTCTGTATTAATTGGCCTTTTTCCTGGTCCCTTATTTAGGTTTTCTAAATTCCTGCTATGAGTGAGACCATCCGGTATTTTGGTAAATCTGCTAGGGGCTAGGTAAAGATTTTTGAGATCCTCAATAAAGAGGGGAAGGAAAAGTTATCTTGGAATGCAGCAGATGGCAATGGCTTCAAAAATAATATTTATATATTTTAAATTTGGGGACAAATTTTATTAATTTCCCAGTTTTTTTTTTTTACAAAACTACATAATTTGGGGAATATAATTTAACCTCAATCTGCGATAGCCTTCACTTGACCTCCACCAACACCCAGGTGCTAATGCACTATAGCGTAGGGGTGAAAAACTCACAATATAGAATTGAATTTGATCAAGAGCTTCTCTTTCTTAGTTGTGAAACCTTGAAATCTACGTATGTTCTATAAGCCCTGGCTCATTTACATATAAATTCAGGTAAATGTAACCTGTCTCTTAAGATTGTTGTGAGAAGTAGGAGATATTATTTTCTGGAAGTATCTGGAAGACAGTAAGACAGGGGAGATAAAGGCACTAATGCCAATTGCAGCCTGATAGCAATTCTTTATTAATGTTAATATTTTGTTGTGTGTAATTGCCTCTTTTTTTGTTACCAATTACATAAATTCTCTCCATTTGGGCTTTTTGAAGGTGGAAAATGCGTGGGTGAAGCTAGAAATCAACTATCATCTGTCCAACCCTGGGAATCAATCCAGTGACCAGATGGTCACTTCAGCCCACCTGGATACATGTAATTCTCCTGCAAATAATGCCAGGTCAGAGTTCCTTAAGTGGACTCTAACCACAAAGAAGAGTAATTTGCAATCATCTAATTATATATTATGTAAGTTTATTTTAAAAGGCTAATGAGCAAGCTAAACAAAGACAAATCAATAATTACAAATTGACTTCATTGTGTCTTAGTATTGGGGTACTTTTGTGTTTTACTCATTTTTTTTCTGTTGTCTCGCCTCATTAATTTTTTAATTATTTTATTTTATATAATTCTTACATTTTTTCATTTTTGCACAATGTATACATTTTCATTTTGGTTATATTCCCCATACAATTCCCACCCCCTTATTCTGACCCTAATCCTACTTCTCCCCCGCTTCCCAAAAATGCTTTATTAAATTTTAAGTGACCCATTGGAATTGAATAATGTCCACTAAACTACAGCTACACTTTTGATAACTTGTAGCAAATCCTTAAGGTTTGCAACTACTCCTGAACTTTCCTTCCTTCATTGCTTCTATTTTACTCTCATTTTTATTTATCAATTTACCTTCACTTCTAAAACCTCTGTATGATACGCTATACTATTTCTCCTGTTCTCTTAGTCTTTCCTGAAGATAGTAATCTATGCAACCAGCTATATATATTCTGCTGCTTTCTTCCTAATTTTGCTATTTCTTTTTGATAACTTCCATCTGTGCAGAAATAGTCTCTTAGGAAATCTTTTTTATTTGTTGTTTTTACAAGCATTGATAATTAGTGATCCGCATTTTCTATGGCAATGGTCACTTGCTAGTCTAAATGTCATTTTGTGGACTAAATTGGACCTATCTTAATCCTCGAGAAACACAGATAATTTGGCAGAAAAAACTAATTGCAAAACAGAAAACCACCAGAAAAACAGTTCTCTTGTAAAACAGCAAATTATTTTAATATAATTTGAACTCCTCTACAAATATCCCACATGATAGATTTCAAAAACAGAAAACCTTTTAAAAATGTTTTTACCATTTACTATTTAATGTCCAAAGGTTATTGCTTGTAGTTCCATATTTGAAAAAGCACCACTGCACAGATAAGCTTAAATTCATTTTAAAAACTAAAAGCATGTCTATGACTTAGCCTGATAATTACTTTCTAGCCATGGGACTAAGTCAGTATGCTACTGTGCCACTTAAAATGTTAATATAAATATTATCTGACAATATCCTTATCATTGTCCCCAAACAACTACCATTTGCCTGGGAGAAAGCTGGCTATGGAGTGAATTTAGATAATTGAAATAATTTGCTTCCTGTTAAGCAGAAAGGATTACACATTTTTCTGTTATCTATAAAGTACTTGTCTCCAAATAGCATATAACGAAAACCTCATACTGGCTTCCTATTGCTTAAGTTAAAGTCATACTTAACTCACTAGACATGCTGTATTGTAAGAACTGAGCAAGAGCTTCTCTGATGTCCTCACTGGTGATATCAACCATATAAACAGCAAAAACATGAAGTTCTATTATTGAATTTCCTTTTACAAAAGGAAGAACGAGGGACCATGAAGAACAGAGTTATATCTCATTTCCTATCTATCCTACACCTTCCAGAAAACAAGCTTCAAGAGCACATGAGTACAGTCTCTGCTTCATGCACTTATAATCTAGGTGTGGGCATAGAGTGAATCTAAAAGTAGATAGATAAATAGCAACCAAGGTAACATTTAAAAACTACATCAAGAGGTTTCTGGTTCAGAGCACCAACATGAGGAAGAGGCAGGTTAGGTAGAGTTAGCCGATTAATCGACACTGTCAGAATTTGATTAAAGCAGCAACTTGCCTAAAAAAACCAAACCAAACCAAACACCACGGAAGCACAATAACACATTAACAGGATATTACACCTGGAAAAAAAGAAATTGATAACATCTTTACAGTGACATATCATCTTATCACCTGGAAAAGAGGAAATTTATAGCATCTTTAAAGTGAAATAAAAATAAAATGATGAAAGAAGAACCACTGCTGTAATGTCCAAAACCAAAGAATGTAAAGATAATGATTGTGCAAATGAGGTGTCTGAACCCTTAGGGTTCTACCCCTGTAACTCTGAAATTATAGAAATGGTAAATGGTGCTAAAATATTTACAGTTGGCTTATGGTTCCTAAAACAGTTAGCTATGAGCAGACTAATTTTAAATAATATACATTGTACATGAATGCTCAGTACCCTAGAAGACCCACTTATACACTCATTAATCATGTATTCATGAATGAATTTATTTCACAAACCATTAATGAGTAAAATGCCAGCCATTAGAAACAAGGCATAAAATATAAACCTAGCAGTGGGTAAAAATATCTGCACAACAGAGTTATAGAAATGAGAAAAGCTGTCAAAGGGTCAAGAAAAACATCATATCCATGTGCAATAAACTAGATCTTGAGGCTGAGCAAAAAGGAATTTGGAAAAAAAAAACAAACCCAACTTGGACTACAGTGATCTTTTGTAAGGATGGGTAGTTTAGGCATGATTTCAAACCCCCTAGGAAAACATTAAATCAAACCAAGTTTATTTTCCACCTGCTCCTTTTATCAAAATCTTCAATAACCCCAAATTTTCTTCAGAAAAAAAGTAGTATGTGATGTAAGTTCCTTCACTGTTACTTATCTCGTTTCCCTTGATGCTTTTTGCCTATCAAAAGATGCACTACTCAAAAAATCTAGAGTCTCTAATCCTTTGCTTTATGACATTTATTTTGCCTAGAAGACCACTATTTCTACTTGTGAGCTTTCAAAACCTACTTGATCTTCATGGTTTCCCTCTTCCCAGATGGAATTAGTTTTTCATTGCATGGACCCAGACCACTTCAGTTTCATTTTTGCTGTAACATTTAAACAGTCTAATCTTTTAGAGTCATTTGGCCTGTGTTATATTCCTTCATGTACAGTCCAACATCATAAATTAAATCTTTTCTTTCTTTATAGTACCCCAGAGACGGCACAAGTAGCTTCTCAATCAACAGCTGTAGAAGGAACTAAGACTGACAGAGATGTAAACTCACTTTTAGTTTAAATTAGTATTCCATACAGCTTGTTTTCAAGTGAGAGCAATCTAAGCTTTTCAGCATAGAGATGATTCTAGAAAATAAATTTAATAAACCCGAATGTAGAGCTTCCTATTTCTAATAGATGTAGATGTTTTATAGCAAGGACTCAACCTGGCAAAACTATTGGATTGTTATTCAGAGCCCTGAACCTCTTGCCAGGGCTGCTGATATTGACCAGACAAATACCTCCAAAGAGCTCTCTGCAACTCAGTGACCTCATCTGAAAATTGAAGAGGTTGGATTCAGTCATCTCTAAAATGTTTTCCAGACCAACAACCTAAAGTTCAATTTCAAGAATTAGCCAAAGGAAAACAATAAACATTTCAGCCAGACATTATAATCCACTGGGAAATATTATTCAGGTAGCAAAATGCACACATTTTTAATGTCAAGATCAAAGCACTAATTTTCTGATATTGCCACTGAAATGCATGAAGAATAGCGGAGCTCACGTCATTACCATAAAGATATTTGGTATTCACACAGGTACAATTGCCAATATAAGCTGAGGTTTTATCATATCCTGGAAATATCACAGCACTGTCCTCTCCTGGGATTTCTATCTGCCAATCTGCCCAAGGAAAAGTAGGTGCCAATTTACCATTACCTGCTCAAAGAAATATGAAAGCAGTAACATGAAATGTCAGGGACTTGAAAGAAATTGAACAATAAACTTAAAAATATTAGTTATGCCACACTGTTATAGATCCACAAAGAGAAAAAAAAACTCAATATATAAGAACTCAAACATTGTTTTAAAAACTAAAGACAAATTTAGCAATCTGCCACACAAATATCATACTTCATTTTTTTTAATACTCATATCCTTAATGACTTGCTTTAGAATAAATGCAAAAATACAAAAAGTGACATTATCAAACAGATATTTTTTGTCAATTCTAGTATCTTTTGGATATCTTCAGTTCACACTAAAGGCTGGTCTACTTGGGCCTCAAAAATATCTTAATAATAATAATGAAAAGTATACTCCAATTAAATTACTTATTTAATTTGAATGCAAAGAAGTTTTGTTTTGATTCAACCAAGTTTTCTGAACTTCATGATGAAAATTTTGCTTTGTTGTATATTATTAAAAATTCAGTCTGGCCATAAAATGTCTGTCAACAGGTGTGGCTATTCTCTAATCATATATACTGAAATGATTTTACCACCAGGAGGGGAAAATATTTGAAAATGAGATTCCACCACTCTGAAGTCTTAAAAACCATTTTCTATATAACTTTTCACATTTGGTAAAAAACAGTAAAAAAAAATAGCCTAGGGTCCTCCCAGATACTAATGCAGGGGTTATCCCAATGCCTCCCCTTTAATCCCACACTCAAGTCATCACCAGCACCTGTTACATCTGCAGCTATTAACTGAACTTGTCTCTGCCCTTCCACTCCCTTCACAGCTCTAATACAGTACCTTATTTCCTCTCGCCAGAATAACTGACCCTACCTGTGTCCATGCTATATTCTCCAAGCATTTCCTCAACACTGCTCTTAGCATACATTTTCTGACAATATCTGAAAATGTAGTAATTTCAGAATCCTACTTAAAATCTTCAAATCATTTTCATTAACTTAGAACAAAATTTATTTTATTTTTTAAAAGATTTATTTATTTTTATTTATACAAGCACTGTGTACAGTCAGAAGCGCGGGAGGGTGAGAAAATTCACCAGAGCCAGAGTGGGGAACAGAACAGGCAGACTAATGAAATACACTGCTGAGGGGAGCAGCGGGCGTGGCAGGAGAGGTCTGTCATGCCAAGTGGGACCCTCACCAGTGGTGGGGGATTGAACAGGCACTGCAGAAGCTGTGGGCAGCTTCACAGCCCAGCGCTCAACTGCTGCGCCACCAGGGGAGGCCTTAGAACAAAATTTTAACTCCTTTACATGCATACCAAGACATTTATATTCTGCCTGTACATTGTTCATGTCCATCAATCAGCATATTTGCCCAGCAGTAATGTCCTTTAATATTCACAAAATGATGCTGTGATGCCACCTTATGTTTACATGTATAAACATGTCTTATATAAGTATTTATATATATTTATGCATATATATATTTCTTCTAATGGAAGAACTCCCTTTCTCCCCTTGCATTTGGAAAAATCATTAAAAAAGTCAGTGTAAATACAAAAGTATTTATGCTTCCCCAGTAGACTGAGAATTTTAAAGACATTAATCAGAGCCTTGCCTTCATTATTTCTATCCTCAGTCCTACAGAATGTGCAATAGGAAGTAAATGTTTGTTGAAGAAGGAAGAGAAATCAGAAAAGAAGTAGGGAAGGGGAAAAAATAAGAAGGGAGGGAGGTAAAAGGGACAAAAGAAAGACGAAAGAAAGGAGGGATAGATGGAAAAGAAAAAAAGAAAAAAATATTTAGTAGGAGTATTATTTAAACAAAGCCCTTTGTCTTCATTTTCTCTCCACTTCTCCCCCAATATTTTTTCATAATGATACCTGATATAAATAAATAGCAAGAACATTTTTAAATGAAATTGTGTAAATGTAGTCTGTTATGACTACATCTGAAAAGTACACAAGGGGGACTCATGTGTCATCTAACCCTCCAGATTGTCCTCCCTGAAATATGAGCTCACATTTTTATTTAATTCTCCATCTAGAAATGCCACTTTCTTTCCCAGAACTTTCTCATATCTTTCACTCACTTATTTCCATGATTCTGAAACTGACACTGTCATTTCTGACATTCACAGAGATATGTCCTAGTCATGCTCTATAGAAAAAGGCAACCCAAAGCATGGAAAAACAAATTAGAAGGAAATTCAAAAAAGATTTATGTTCAGGGATGACATTATGGATTGCTGGACCTAGAAATAGAAAATTCCACATACTGTGTCAGAATCGGATGCGTATTATTGAAGCCTGCTAATACAGGAAGAAAATGGATTGTTTAATGAAGAACAAAGACTATGTTCTTTCACCCAACCCTTTACTGAGTACCTTCTTGTAGAGGTCATTGAGCCTGGTTCTTTATAAGAGTAATAAAAAAATGTAAGACAGAGCTTAGTTTGTGTGCAATCCAGGTAAGTGAAAAAACAATACAAATAGTCCTGCCACACAAATATCATTCCCACTAATGCCATTGCCAAGAGAGCAATCCAAAACCCCAGAGAATCTGTAAACTTTGAAATAGAGACAGCAAAGTCAATACAAAGACAGACGACAGTACAAATATCTCAAACAGGAGTTTTCCCATTCTTAATTTCCGATCTCTGTGCTCCTGATTTCCCTTGGCTCCTTGATGACCCCAACTAAAATTCCACTAAACAAATCCAAGTCTCATTCTAGATGAAGAATTAAATAAAGTCATTTTTAAAAACTAAAATTAAATCCAAATATAATAAAAAGCTATTACTTTTTGTGCACACATTAGTGGAGTTTATTCAATCATAGAACATTCTTCCCAGCAGACTGCAGTCAATCAGAGATTGGTCCAATTTGATGTACTAATTTGAGGGGGATGGAAGAACTCAGTAATGGGATAGTTTGAGGCTGAAGGAACTCCAATATGAGTAGCAACTGGTCGATGTTAATAAGCAAACATGACATAGACTAAACAACCAGAGACATGGAGAAATAAAATGGTAATGGAGCAACTAAATTAACCTTCATTTCCATAATAAACTTTTAGAATATTTTCCCTTTGGGAACTTTTATTTTATATGTGAATTTCATCCAATTATCAGATATAAGAAATGTATTAAACTCAAATGAGGTTAGTGATAAAAAGGGAATTTTTTTTGAATATAGATAGATCCCTTAAATTTCAAAAGCTCTCTCCAAAATTAAGACCTCATATCAGTGTGTTAAATGAAAATAAGATAATGTCAGTCAAGATCTCAGTAGAGAGCTATAGAGGCTTTGTTAAGTGTAAAGTAGAATATCAAGGCTTATTCTCTGTTCCCTTGCTCTGAAAAATTGGTTTTCTGTCATGTTTTACATTTTCTGTCATGTTTTGCATTTTCACATAGATCAGTACATCACATGAAAATATTTCTTCATAAAATAAGTCTTTTACCTTTAAGTGGATGCCCATCAATCATTATCCTGGAAAGAATGAGATGAAAAATTCAACAAGAAACTTAAGTGAAAAGTTCACTTCCCAAAATATGAGAAGCTGAAGGGATGTCAACGGGCAATAGTGCACTGCCTTGGGATTAACGGCAGAAGAAAGCAATTACTAACCCAAACCAAAAAGGAAGATGGTTTTTAGTGGTTTCCTAGTTGGAAAGATACATTCCTATGAGACAAGTTTACCCAAAATAAACTAGGATTGAGAGTAAAGGCAGAACATCAGGGGAATAAATATATGGACTTCACTCTTCCTTGTCATGTCCTACCAGTACCTCCCACTGGCCAAATTGCAGCAGAAGTCAATGATCAGTGCCCTCTCTCCCGAACACATTCCAGGAAGAGATGGATAGACAGTTGACCTGGAGGGGCAAGTTGAAAATATATGCCTCATCTGTATAGCTTGTGGTTCTAGGAGTAGGTTTAAAATAGATTAATAGGCTGTGTTATTTGAAATAATGATAAAGTTAAAGCTATGACCAATTATCTTAGCTTTCCCCAAGTGAGATAGTTATGGTTTTCAGTTTTATGTCAGTGACTCTAAACTCTGCATAAAGATATAGGACATCTGGGCTTGTATGTGTCTGCCAGATGATGTGGATGTTCAAAGATCTGGATTGCTAATTTTACACAATAACCGCTTCTAATCGAAATTTTATATTGAAACCTCTGACATGCTTTTACCAGAAATTGTACTGCCAAGTCTGACTATAATAAATATGCATGATTTAATAGCTAATTCTCCAGAAATATCACTTTTTTTGCCTCCCCTTAAAATCTTTGCCATGTTCACCGGTCCACATTTTTATTCTACAAATTTCATCCTTCTCTTGATCTTTTTCTGCCCCGAAGTGGTAAGTGCTAGTTATATTAGCCTCTCTCTCTCTTTTTCTGGGTGTGTGTGTGTACATTGAACTTTTATGCATTTACTCAGGAGATTTGAAGATACCTTTCTGCCCACAAATAACAAAAGCACTATTTCCTGAGTACTAAGGAAATTTCACTTGCTACTTTTGTATTTTCCTGATGTCTTTTAATGGCCTTTAAGCAAATGCTGCTGTCTTTAAAAGAGTTGCTGTCTGTGCAATTTTCTCAGCTTTTAATCCTCATAACAATTTAAACAGGTTTTGAATGATCATCTTCCTTTGAGCCAGAATGTAGATTTGTACTAATGTAGATTTGAGTTTCTTGTACTAATTTGCTATCTCAGAAATGTTTCTTTATACCTTATACATATAAACAGACATACTCATGTAAATGATAGGAGGATATAGCAAAACACTAGGTCCCTTGCAGCTTTGCCTTTCATCTTATCCAGTTTCTATTTTCTTTCATTGGTTTCCACAAGCCTGTTTAAAATAAAAATGCATTTCCATTTTAGATTGGCATAATGAGGCTTCTGTATGGAATTTTATTTCCTTTCAGAATTAAATCAGTGTTTGTGGAAATGATCAGTTTTCAACAAGTGAACAGCAAAATTTCCAAGTTCCTTCCTCTGTGATTATGAGGTGAAAATAGCAAACTTTTCCATATTTTAAGCAAGCATTTCAACTTTTTGCTTAAAAGTGAAAATCACAAGTTACAATCACTTGGTGGTGGGTGTGGTGTAGCAACACCACCTGAAGGGGGAGATCCTCTTCCTCTCAAACAAAAATAAGGATGTAAATCTCAAAATAAATATTAAAAGATTAAATAAATATACAAATAGGCCTCCCTAGTGGTGCAAGGGGTTAAGCACAGTACTGTGAAGCTATCTGCAGCCTCTGCAGCAGGAGTTCGATCCCTGGCCAGCCAGGGAGCTACCCAGAGACTTCTCCTATCTTGCCCCCTGCTCCACTCAGCAGTGTATTTCAGTAAATCCACCTGTTCTGCTCCCCACTCTGTCTCTGGTGAATCCTCTCACTGCCCACACCCCTGGCCTATACCCCAGTTCTTGTATGCATAAATAAATAAATATTTAAAATAAATAAATATACAAATAACATCCAAATTTATCAACCATGACTCACATTAGTAATTTTTATGAAAGTCCCTAGTAAAATGAAGGCACTTCACTAGATATTACAGATTTAAAAGGGGGAGGTGATTGTATAACATCCATTCAATTTCTATACATTTTTGACAATGACAGGTGAATCTCTACAAACTCCAATCCTGGTCGTTCTAACCACCGTTACTTCCAACATTATTCCCTCCATAAAAAATAACAGACTGATAAATAATGAGAAGTGACAAACTGTAAACTTTTTATTTAACATTAGAAAACACTTCCAAACCTATTACTAGAAGGCAGAAGTGGTGCTCAAACAAAGAAGTGGGTAATTTGAATATTTTATTCTTTAAGATATTAATAGGGATATTCATAGATGAAAGTGATGTTATTAGAGTTTAAATGAGATCAGGAGAGATGAAAGGAAACTAAGTATTTGAACCCTTGATCTTCTCAGAACTTCTTAGCTCCTCCATGTAGGCATTGCTACATAATTTTCTTACTTTAGAATTTTTAACATACTAGCTCTAAAACTTACCTCTGTGTGAAATTTTATGCCCAGTATCCTGGATCACTTTATAAGTTATATCTTTCAGTCATGAAAATATATAGGTTATTTTACCTTGAAACCTATTATGGGAATTTGCTTTTTACTAACATATGGTCACCTCTCACTGTCTGCATTAAATCTTTACCTCCTCTATTGTGAAACACTGCAAGATTATAAATCATAGCAACAACATTAATGTCTTCTTATTACACAGTTCTTTAGTCTGTTAGAGACAAGTGTCATTAGGAAAATGTGTTTTCTTTTGTCTTTAACTTCATTTTATTTATAGGATTCAAGTATTTTAAAGGCTTCCATTTTCAGCAAAGATGTCTAGTGTTAAGAATAATTATTTCTTATCACTTTGGTTTTTTTGATAAGCAAACTTGATACTTGGTATGTATAGGGTCAATAAGGCAAATACTGGAGGCAAAAATTTAATGAATTACTAAAGGAAATATCCATCTTGAATGTTACTGTAATTAAGAAAAGATTTAGAGCATTTGGCTTACTGGTCTTCAATTCCTCTATTTACAAATTACATGCAATTTTTTTTTAATTGTAACATAGCTTCTCTTTTAAGTTCTTCACAAAAAATTTTCATTAACTGCTTGAGAAATTTACAAATGTCTTTGATCTTATAAAAATACACATCAGAGAAAATTTAATCCTCTTTTGCCAGTTCTTTAAAAGAGTCCTTCTATGAAAAACTGTCACATCCAAAAAGATGTCTCCTGGAGAAAATGAACATTCTACATATATTAACCAAAAAATAATTCATTGTATCATCCAATAATTAGAATAATTTTTTTCTTTCCAGTCAACTTACTCTTGAACTTAAGATTTGTTTAAATACATTGTCTTCTCTACATACTCAAAAGTTTAGAAGTATGAAATCGCAAGATTTTTGTAAGTAGAATGAAGAATGGGCAATCTTAGGAGACAGTGAGCCTCCATCTCTATAAGAGTTCAAGTAAAGACAGGTTGATGTGGGTTAAGGATGCTCTCATGTGGTTTCCTCTATCAGACTAACAGAGCTCCAGGACTCTAGATAATTCTAATTTCCTTCCATCTGTAGATATACCCTGTTGAAGATACTACATAGCTTAAGATGTGCCAATGAAATGGAGCATTGCCAGTCATACATAAACAGAAAAGGAGAATCATTGAGGAAACTGGTGCTACCACACATCTTCTAGAACACCAGATAGATCTTACAGAAGTTATGTTAATATAACAGAAAAGTCCTGTTGCTTTATAAATGATTATTGTGTGTGTATGTGCATGGAGCAAGAACCATGACAGTGTAATAACGGGCCCCTGTTTCCAGGTCACTTTCCCCAGTATTAGAACCATTGCCAACCTTGCACTCTGCTCCTGGCAGGTTGCAGTCACAGCTGTGCCCAGCTAAAGAGCACCACAATGATGCTGAGTTATACTTCCATCTGCATTGCTCCAGGTCTACAAGGGAGCAGTGACACTCATTTGATTTTGGCATTTTTAGTGTCTTAGGGTGCAAATTCCAAGTAATCTCTTCCAGAAACAACTGTTTTTGTTTATACTCTGCACACATGATTACATAGATTTGGGGTAGTTTAACCCCATTTCTCATAAAAATCCTGTTACTTAGTTGCAGTTTTACAGAATACTGGGATTTTCACGAATTCTAATGTCATGTTACAGTAGAAACACCTGTACTTGCTACCCTCTATAAAGAGTTGGAAGGAGTGAGATGAATTCTGTAACTTAGTCTTTTTCTTATGATTTCCTTTGCTTCAAGCAACTTCTGATAATTACTAGTCAGTTCCATGCAAACATCCAATGCACTTGTCGCTTTTCTCATGGGAAATTATAAATTTGCATTTTTATTACATATGTCAATTTTTTATGAATTTGCTTAACATCTATAAGCAAACAAAAGTTCAGTCAAGTCTAAGACTAACAAGATTAAATTTCTGTGCTTAAAAAACCGAAGACCAGATTCTGAATTCCAAGAAACTACAGAGGTTAATGCTACCCTATAAAATCCTAACTTAGCATCCATATAAACTCATCCAAGATTTATCTCCCCTTCAATGTCCCTCAACAACCTTTTAAAATGTCTGATTTCTATTGCAACACAATGAAGACAACTTTTAATTGAAATCCAATTTTGGGCAAATCAGTTGATCTCTCTAATTCTAATTTTCTGCATTAACAAATGATGATGTTTATATACCTGTTTTACAGGACTGCTGTGAATGTTTCATAATCTTAGTATAGTGCTTGGTATAGAGAAATGCTTGGTAAAGGAAACCCATTTTTGTTATTATTCATGGTGAGCACTGCACCCTATTTGGGCCATTCCTTTCTTACCATTATGCCTCCAAATTCTGCAGTTTTAAAAGGAAAGGGAAAAAATGGGATGAGGGGAGACAGGAAGAATGCACTGGAAATTTAGAAGCATGTATTTTGAGGTCTGAGACCTATCTCGTTCAACTTCATATTTTTAACCTCTAGCATATATAATAGTAAAGAGAATTTATTTATATAATCCTGCTGAAGGAGAAAGCAGTATAAATGATATGTCTACATACATTGTAGCCTTAGACAAATGCAGCTCTTAGGGAATCCAGTATACCTCCAGGGACCATATTTTAATAGAAAAATTGTAGCTGTGTTATCTAAAATTCCATCCTCAAATCACTAGAATATGCAGTTCACTCTGTCTTCCCCAAACCCAACAGTCATCGCTTTCTCAGAGAGAGAAAATATGGCCATATTCTAAAGCTATGATGATTTAAAAACTATATGCCCTGAAGACAACTAGAGATACATCTAATCTTTACACTTTTTTGCCCACAAATCTACAATGTATTATTTTTTTAAAGATTTATTTATTTATGCATACAAGAGCTGGGGTACAGGCCAGAGATGCGGGGGGTGTGAGGATTCACCAAAGACAGAGTGGGGAAGAACAGGCAGACTGACTGAAATACACTACTGAGGGGAGCAGTGGGTGAGACAGGAGAGTTCTGCCTCACCATGTGGGTTGCTCCCTGGCCGGCCGGGGATCGAACTAGTGCTGCAGAGGATGCGGCTTGCTTCATAGTGTGGTGCTTAACCGCTTGCGCCACCAGGGAGGCCCAATGTATTATTTTAAAAGTAACTCTGAATTGGTGAAATAATCTTTAACACTAATAAATTGTCCAAATTGGGAAAACCATGAGCTCTATATTAACCTATTTTCTCTGAGTAAAATAGAACCAAAAATATCACAGGTATATCAAACACTCGATGGTATAGTAAAGAAACACTATGAAAAATTTAATTCATTATGGCAGGATACATAAATGAAAGAGTATATCATCATACCAAAACTGCAATGATTACTGAATTTGAAATTCAGTAAGAATTTTCAAGATAATGATTAACAGATAAAATCAGCATGTTATTCAAATTGTCAGTATTAAGGAAAGCTCAAAGTATGCTTTTTCGTCACACTTTTAAAGTTTCAATGATTCAGTTAAATTGCGTAGGCTACTGCAATGCTCAGAGTTAGAGACAGAAAAGTTTATCTAAACCATTCACCTACCAATGCTTTCTCCTGATTGCAGTAACGTGTCTAAGGTTTATTCATTTGCTACATAAATAATTGCTTAATCCCATAGCTGCGGCATTCCTTCCTGCTGTGCACTCACATTTTGCTCTGTTGGTTATATGGATTATGTTTCCATCATTTCTATCCCCTGGAATATTTCCTGAATTAAACATAAGAAGAAAGTTTTTTCTAAAATTTCTCTAATTTTCATTCTTACTTTCTTACCATATCTTTATAAATGATGCTTGGAAGGGGTGATTTTTCCATTTTAATAGTTTTCAGCCTTTTAAGTGACAATGGATCCTTACACTTCCTAATTATTCAGCTTCCACACAGAAACCTCACTTATGTAAAATATAGTGTTTAACATTTTCTTAAATTTCAAAGAAAGAAAATGTACACATAACTTTATTAACTATTGTTTGAACTCTGTAGCCATTCTTTGATGCAATAGGTAGTTGGATATTTTATTATTTCAGTCACATTTGACAATAAAATGAATAACAATTAAATCTTTTTTTGTATTTTTATATTCCCCCATACAATTGCAAACGCCCCATTCTGACCCCAATCCTTCCCCTCCCGCCCCCCACCCCCCAAAAAGTGTCTCTGGTTCATAGTTTTTTGTTGATTTTGATTTTCACTTTCTTTATTCATTTTCCTGGTCTCTTATTTAAGTTTTCTAGATTCCTGCTATGAGTGAGACCATCCGGTATTTTTCTTTTTCTTTCTGGCTTATTTCGCTGAGCATGATCCCTTCCAGCGCCATCCATGTTGCTGCAAATTGCATGTGTTTATCTTTTTTGAATGCTGAGTAATATTCCATGGTATATATGTACCACATCTTCTTGATCCAGTCATCTATTTTTGGGCATTTGGGTTGTTTCCAAAGCTTAGCTATTGTAAACAGTGCTGCTATAAACATAGGGGTGCAGGTGCTCTTTGGAATGGATGTTTCTGTGTCCTTTGGGTAAATACCTAGGAGTGGAATTGCTGGATCATATGGAAGCTCTATGTTTAGTAGGTCCAGAAATCTCCACACAGCTCTCCACAGTGGTTGGACCAGTTTGCACTCCCACCAACAGTGCAGGAGAGTTCCTTTTTCTCCACACCCTCGCCAACATTTGTTGTTGCTAGTTTTTTTAATATGTGCCATTCTCACTGGTGTAAGATGGTATCTCATGGTAGTTTTGATTTGCATTTCCCTGATGACAAGTGATGTTGAACATTTTTTCATATGCCTGTTGGCCATTTGCATTTCCTCTTCAGAGAAGTTTCTTTTTAGCTCTTCTGCCCATTTTTTGACTGGATTATTTTCTTTGTTGTTGTTGAGTCTCATCAGCTCTTTGCAGATTTTTGTGATCAGTCCTTTATCATTAGTGTTGGGTGCAAAAATGTTCTCCCAGTTGGTGGGGTTTCTCTTTGTTTTTGTTATTGTCTCTTTTGCTGTGCAGAAGCTCTTTAATTTGATGTAGTCCCAGCTGTTTATCTTTGCCTTCACTATCACTGCTTTGGGTGATGTGTCTGTAAAGATGTCTTTGATGTGCAAATCCCGTAGTGTTTCGCCTATATTTCCTTCTATGTATTTTATGGTTTCAGGTCTTATGTCTAGTTCTTTAATCCATTTTGAGTTGGTTTTTGTGTATGGTGTGAGGTAGTGGTCAAGCTTCATTCTTTTGCATGTAGCGACCCAGTTTTCCCAGCACCATTTATTGAACAAACTTTCTTTGCTCCAATGCATAGTCTTTGCTCCTTTGTCAAAGATTAGTTGACCATAAATCTGTGGGTTTATTTCTGGATTTTCTATTCGATTCCATTGGTCTGTATGTCTGTTCTTGTTCCAATACCATGCAGTTTTGATGATTATGGCTTTGTAGTAGAGTTTGAAGTCTGGGAGTGTGATGCCTCCATTCCCTTCTTTTTTTTTTCAGTAGATCTTTGGCTATTCGGGGTTTTTGGTGATTCCATATGAATTTCATCAATAATTGTTCTATTTCTTTGAAGAATGACATTGAAATTTTGATTGGAATAGCATTGAATCTGTATATTGCTTTTGGTAGGATGGCCATTTTAATAATGTTTATTCTTCCAATCCATGAGCAGGGGATGTCTTTCCATTTCTTTGTGTCTTCTTCTATTTCTTTTAACAGTGTTTTATAGTTTTCTTTGTATAGGTCCTTTACCTCTTTTGTTAGATTTATTCCCAAATATTTGATTTTTTTTGTTTCGATAATAAAAGGGATGGTTTTTTTGATTTCTTCTTCTTCAGATTTGTTGTTTGTGTATAGGAAGGCTACTGACTTTTGCGTGTTGATTTTGTATCCTGCCACTTTACTGAATTGATTGATGAGTTGAATTAGTTTTTCTGTGGAGATTTTGGGGTTCTCTATGTATATTATCATATCATCTGCAAATAGTGATAGTTTGACTTCTTCTTTTCCTATTTGGATTCCTTGGATGTCTTTCTCTTGTCTTATTGCTCTGGCTAGGACTTCCAGTATTATATTGAAAAGCAGTGGTGAGAGTGGACATCCTTGTCTTGTTCCAGATCTTAATGGAATTGCTTTCAGCTTTTCACCATTGAGAATGATACTGGCTGTTGGCTTGTCATAGATGGCCTTTATGATGTTGAGGTATGTTCCTTGTATCCCAAGAATTTCAAGGGCTTTTATCATGAATGGGTGTTGCACTTTGTCGAAAGCTTTCTCAGCATCTATTGATATTATCATATGGTTTTTATATTTCTTTTTGTTGATGTGTTGGATAACGTTGATTGATTTTCGGATGTTAAACCATCCTGTGTCCCTGGAATGAATCCAACTTGGTCGTGGTGAATTATCTTATGGACACATTGTTGGATTCTGATAGCTAAAATTTTATTGAGGATTTTTGCATCAGTGTTCATTAGGGAGATTGGCCTGTAGTTTTCCTTTTTGTGTTGTCCTCATTCGGTTTTGGTATTAGTATAATATTGGCTTCATAGAACGTGTTTGGTATTGTCCCTTCCTTCTCAATTTTTTGGAAGAGTTTGTGAAGGATAGGCACTAATTCGTCTCTGAATGTTTGGTAGAATTCATTTGTAAATCCATCAGGTCCTGGGCTTTTGTTTTTGGGGAGGTTTTTGATTACCATTTCAATTTCGCTAATTGTAATTGGTCTGTTTAGGTGTTCTATTTCTTCTTTATCTAGCTTTGGGTGATTGTAGAGTTGTAGGAATTTGTCCATCTCCTCTAGATTGTTGAACTTGTTTCCATATAACTGTTCATAGTAGTTACTGATTATTCTTTTGATTTCTGCTGTGTCCGTTGTGATTTCTCCTCTTTCATTTATGATCCTGTTTATTTGTGCTTTCTCCCTTTTTTCCTTTGTGAGCCTGGCTAGGGGTTTGTCTATTTTATTTATTTTTTCAAAGAACCAGCTCTTGGTTTCATTGATCTTTTGGATTGTTTTTTTAGTTTCAATTTCATTTATTTCTGCTTTGGTTTTTATTATTTCTTTCTTCTACTGGTTTTGGGGTTTTTTTGTTGTTCTTTTTCTAGATCTTTGAGCTTCGAGATTAGGTTGTTTCTTTGAGTTCTTTCTTGTTTCTTGATGTGAGCTTCTATTGCTATATATTTTCCTCTTATTACTGCTTTTGCTGCATCCCATACATTTAGGATATTGGTGTCCTCCTTGTCATTCAATTCAAAGAATTTTTTAATGTCTTCTTTGATCTCCTCATTAGTCCAGTAGTGTGGTTTTTAATCTCCATGAGGTAGGATAGTTCCTTGCCTTCTTTTTATGGTTTATTTCTAGTTTGATGCCTTCGTGGTCAGAAAAGATGGTTGGTGTGATTTCAATCTTGGTGTATCTGTTGATGTTTGTCTTGTGCCCCAGTATGTGATCGATCCTGGAGAATGATCCATGTGCGCTTGAGAAAAATGTGTACTCCGTTTTTTTGGGGTTTAGTGTTCTATAGATGTCTGTTAAGCCCAAATGCTCTAGGTCCTTATTTAGAGCTTTAGTTTCTTTACTTATTTTTTGTCTTGTTGATCTATCCATTGTTGATAGTGGTGTGTTGAAGTCTCCCACTACGTATGTGTTTTCTCTGATGTCTGTTTTCAGAGAGGACAACAGTTGTCTGATATATTTTGGTGCTCTTTCGTTTGGTGAGTATATGTTAATGAGTGTTATTTCTTCTTGAAGTATTGTCCCCTCGATCATAATGTAGTGACCATTGGGGTCTCTTTTTATTTTTTTGAGTTTGAAGTCTGTTTTATCTGATATAAGTATAGCTGTTCCTGCTTTCTTTTTTGGCCCATTTGCTTGTAGGATTGTTTTCCATCCTTTGACTTTGAGCCTATTTTTATCTTTTGTAGCTAAATGTGTTTCCTGGAGACAGCAAAAGGTTGGGTTTTGTTTCTTAATCCAGGCTGCTACTCTGTGTCTTTTTATTGAAGAGTTTAGTCCATTTACATTTAGAGTTAATATTGATATGTTAGCATTGGTATTTGCCATTGTGTTTGTCTATCCTTTGATTTTATTTATTTATTCTTTTAATAACTTTTTTTTTTTTTTGGTCTTCTTTCGTTGTTATTCGTCCCTCTGAGGTTCTGGCTTTAGGATTCCTTGTAGTATTTTTTGGAGTGGGGGTTTAGTCTTAATGAAATTCCGGAGTTTCTCTTTGTCTGGGAAGGTCCATATTCTTTCTTCATGGAGGAAAGAGAGCTTTGCAGGATAGAGTATTCTTGGTTGGCATCTGTTTTCTTGGAGTCTGTTGACTATGTCCCTCCACTCTCTCCTTGCCCGTAGTGTTTCTTCAGAGAAGTCTGATGTCAGCCTGATTGGTTTTCCTTTGAATGTTATCTGTCTCTTCCCTCTTGTCAGCTTCATTATTTTTTCCTTGTCCTGGATTCTTGGGAGCTTTACTATTATGTGTCTTGCTGTGTTTTTCCTTTCGTCGTGGAAGTTTGGTGTTCTTCTTGCTTCTTGTATATCAATTTTCAGCTCCTTCTTCGCATTTGGGAAGTTCTCTTCAATTATATCCATGAATATTTTCTCTGTTCCTACATCTCTCTCCTCTCCTTCTGGAATTCCTATAACTCTTATATTTCCTTTCCTCATGGAGTCAGATAATTCCCGAAGTCTTTCTTCATTCTTTTTCCTTCGTACTTCTCTTTCCTTTTCTGTTTTGGTTCTTTTTATTTCTGTGTCTTCAAGATTACTTATTCGCTCTTCCATTTCATCTATCCTGCTTTCATTGCTTTTCCCAGAGTTCTTTAGTTCCTCCATTAATTCTTTGATCTCCTGCATTTCTTTTACTTCCCTCTTTAGGGACTCAATTTCATTCTTCTGACCATTGTTTTCCCTCTTTAGGGACTCAATTTCCTTCTTCTGATCTATCACTTTTTTAATCATGGCAATTTTAAATTCTCTTTCTGAAAGGCTCAGAAGTTCTTCCAAGTTGCTGTCGTTGCAATCTGGGGAGTGGTTTTCTTTTTGTGGTGTGCTTCTTTCCTGAGGAGTTGTTAGGTTGCGTGTGGTTCTTCTACTCCCTACTGTCTGTTTTCTAATTTGTCGTATGCATTGGGACACTGTGTTGCTCGGACTGGGTGGCATCTTGGGTGAACTTCTCCACTCCCCTCTGGCTCTTCCAGGAGCCATCTCTGGCTTCTGGGGCAGCTTTTTGCTGGTTTTAGGCAGTTTTTACTGAAGAAGAAATGTCCCTATTCTAAAATGGCGAAGCGGGATGCAGTCCCTGCGCCTCCGGTTTCAGGCACACTCTTCTGTGCACCCGGTCTGCCCCGGACTTGGGTGCCTGCTCCCTCTGTGGGCTCAGACTGCCTGTCAGAAGGGGCCTGGCGTGGGCTAACTTCCCGGCTGGCCACTGGGTCCTCCAGAAGCCTTCTGCCCTTTTCAAGCGGTCTTAAGAAATTTCCTGTTCTATGGGGTGTTAGTGACTTTTTTTTTCTGGTCGCTAGGTGGCGCCAGAGATCTCTCCTATTGTCCTTGGGGGGCTGTTTTTCGCCCCCCCACCCTGTGGGACAGGGAACAGAGCGGGAATGGTAGGGTAAACCTCAACAGCTTTGGGGTGCTGTGTCTGCCTTGTGCCCCACCGTCGTGGAGAACCCACGGCCCAAATTTCGTGCCCCGGGTCTCAGTTCAAAGCCCTCAGGTCCAGGACGCGGGCTGTAGCCCAGTTCAGTGGCGCGGGAATGGCGCCTTTTGCACCCGGCTCCCGTGCCTGGGCGCCTGGTTCCTGCTCACTCAGGGAGGGACTTTCACCCCCGTGAGGGCCTCAGCGCGTCTCCCCGCAAGCCTAGGTCGTCTCCCCGCAAGCCTAGGTCGCAGGCGCGGGGACCTGGGCAGCTGCGATCCTGGTCTGCACTTGCTTTTCAAGCGCCCCAAGCGCGCCGCTTTCCCGCGCCAGCTTACTGGCAGCCCGGGCTGTGTGCGCATCTCCCGGGGTCTTTGTTCTTCTCTAATGGCGCCCGGAGCCGTTCGCTCACTGCTGCGGCAGATCCTGCAGGTTCTCCTCAGCTCCCGTTCACAGGGTGTGGTGGCTGCAATAGTTCCTTTCCACTCACAGTCCCGCTTGCTGCGTCGTTTGTTCTTGTGGGCCGTTTTGGTTTGTTGTTTTCCTCCTCTCTGTCGGTGGGAGAGTGCCGCCTCTGTGGGCGGGGGAGGGGAGCAGGGTTCTGCGCTTCCCTCCCTTCTGGTCCCCTTTTATGGCAACTTTCTTCTTTGGGTAGTTTGCTGGCGTCACCCGTTTATCTTCCGTGTCCCGGTTCTCACTGGGACCTGCCGCTTTTCCTCCCTATTAACTTTTTTTAATGGGAGATCTTACTCGCAGCGTCTCCTCGCCGCCATGTTGCTCCGCCCCCCAACAATTAAATCTTTTAAGGTAATCTTTAACAGAAGGCTGGGTTGGATTCTTTTATTTTTATCTATAAATTCTTCTTTGTGATTAACATGAAGGTAAAGATACTCTTCACTCATCTTTAGAATTTTTCTGTAACTTTCATACTATCCTTATTGTGTTTCTTCATCTACTTAACTTTTGATCTTCAGTGTCTCTGACTCTCTCATGGAACATACGACATGAGCATTCAGTCTAAATGTTCTTTAAACATCTTTGGTTTTCAATATTCAAAATACCAAGTGAGGGCCTCCCCTGGTGGCGCAGCGGTTGAGCGCTGGGCTGTGAATCTGCCTGCAGCCTCTGTAGTGCCAGTTCGATCCCTGGGCACCAGCGAGGGTCCCACATGGCACAACAGACCTCTCCTGTCTCACCCGCTGCTCCCCTCAGCAGTCTGAGGGGACTGCTTTTGTCAGTCTTCATGTTCTGTTCCCTGTCCTGGCTCTGGTGAATTCTCTCACCCTCCCGTGCTTCTGACTGTACCCAGTGCTTGCACAAATAAACAAATAAATCTTTAAAAATATATATGAAGTGAGAGGCTTTACTCACTAAACTTTGAGTAGAAATTCCAAGTCTGACATGACTTGGAATTAGTTATAAACTACCTTGTTTTTATCAGGCATTAATTTATTCTGGAACCATCCTTTGAATGTTTACCTACATGTTTCATTTTATTTTGTTTTGGATGCAACCAGACTGTCTAACACCAAAAAATATTTGCAAATACATTAATTATACCCACAAGGGAAATAATTGAGTCTAGAAATTTATCTAATTTTACTATCATGAGATAATTAGTTAAATTACAAAATGTAAGATTATTAGAAATAGAGGAATAGTGTTTTCAAAGGTTACTATTCCTAGCAATTAGAGATGCAGGAAAAGTGTCACTCATCCAACTGTATTCTTCCTAAAAAGACCATCTGGTGATCCTCAGACATGAAATTTAATGCCTCTGAGAATTTATCCATTCTTTTAACTCAAGGAATTGCATTAATCAATATTCTCTGAAGCGTCAGATAAAATTTCCTAATTTGTGTTACAGTTTCTCATTCTTATACTCTAGACTCATCCATTCAACAGAATCATTTTCTTTCTCCTATATGGTCTCATGGCATTTGGTTTATAACTCTAGTATAGCATTTATAATATGTCTAAATAACTACCTGCATATTTTTCATATGTATGTATATTTGTGTGTCTGTGTGTATATATATATTTTATATATATATTAATATAATATATTAATAATATATTAATATGTAAATATAAATATTATATATATATATAAATGTCTTTCTCCATTCCAGTCTAAACTCCACAGTGCTACCACGGTAATCTTACTAAAACAAAATCTTCTTGAAATCTTTTTTTAGCTCTTTGATTAAAGAGCTAAATATATATATATATTTATATATGTGTATGTGTGTGTGTGTGTGTTTGACTAGGCTGTGACCTCTTAAGAAGATGGATTTGTTTTAGCTATCATTGTACCACACCACTGGAAAAATCCCATAAATTTTTGATAGTAATCATTTTCCAATAAATTAATTCAAATGGCATACCACTTTTTAAATTAGCTAGATAGGAAACTAATTCATATTTAATGGACCCTGAGCTCTAAGCCAATATTTGTAGCACCTATGTGGCATCTCCTTATAGATATCTCAAAAGAACCTGAACTTTAATATGTTCAAAAACAAATTCATGGAAAAAAAAAAGAAAATAAAAAAAAGCCAAATTCATGGACTAACTGACCATCCTTAATATGAGTTTGATCTAATAATTTCTGCTACAATAAATATTACCCTTTATCCAGGTCAGAATTCCAGACATCACTTCTCCTTTACAATCTCCAGTTTCATTTCTCTTGATTTGGTCCAAGAAATATTGAGACATTACAGTTTCTTGACAGTTCAATCAACATGCCCTAATCCAGAACACCACCACAAGTAGGTTTAAGAGAGGCTATAATGACACTAATTAAAAATCAAGTAAAAGGTGAATAGATTAGCATGAGTTTTGCTAATGAACAAAGGAATTTTTTAAAAAGATGTTCATGACACCATCTCCACCTACTACAATTAAATTATAAACATATAGAAAATTTGGAATCCCAAACTGTGTCCTTCACAGTAGCCCACCCCAATGTCATTAAAAAAAATGACTGTGAATTGGTTTTATTCAGCCTATCAATGAACACTGAACACCAATTATATGACAGACAATTGATTAGTGGGGGAGAGGAATATCTATATGTATCATGGCAGGAGAGAATTTATGGATCCAAAAGAAACACTGAGACTAGCATTCCTGAGGTTTTTCTTCCAGGGAATCTTCTTTGATATTATAATCAAATTGTCTTAGCTGAATTTTTTAACTATAACCAAATTTTTCTTTGATAGCCATATGTTCCAGGATGGATAATCTCTGCCTTGCAGGAGCTTAGCATCCAATGTGCAAGAGAGAGCTATAACCCATTAGTACAGTACAACATATGGGGTTATGAATAGGTAATGATAAAAATAATCAAAGACCTAAAAAGGTGTAAAAGAATGTCTTCTCTTTTACCTCCATTTCCTATAAAGTATACAGACTGTGTTTGAGAAAATCTGCCCAATTGTAATTATATGCTCTTTTTTTACTAAATGACTAAAATAGACATTAGAAGAATTACAAAGGGCCATTCACAATACTAAGATCGTCCATTAATTTTAATTAGCCTAGGAACAATAAGTAAGTTTCCTCCTGTAGACTACCCAAATTTATTTATTTTGTTAAGATTTATTCATTTATGCATACAAGAAATGGTGTATAAGCCAGAGGTATGGGAGGGGTGAGAGGATTCACCAGAGACAAAGTGGGGGATCAGAACAGGAAGATCCACTGAAATACTGAGGTCTGCTGTGCCATGTGGGTAGCTCCCTGGCCAGGGATGGAATTCTGTGCTGCAGAGGCTGTGGATAGCTTCATAGATTGTGTCTTAGCACCTTGCGCCACCAGGGAGGCTCCCCAAATTTATTTTTAATTTGAAGAGGTTCACTAGCCCAAAGAAAATAGAGCTCAGGCAGAGGTGTTATGTAAGGGGAAAATAAAAGTTCAAATATTGTCAGATAAATAGCTGTTTCCTAAGAAGAGAAGGGAAGGGTGGAGTATCACCAACAGGAGAGCAATATGAAGTAAGGCATAGGTTTTGAAACAACTGTTGTTTGAGGACCCAGTGGAAAGTGTGCTGAAGCTGAACAAATGGTTGTTATATGAATTGAAGTAAGTGATGAGATTGGGGTAACTTAGTATGTCGAGACCAGATTGTAAATCTTCATATGGCATATAAGAGAGCTTTAATTCCATTCTGTAATCAAAGAGCTAAAAAAAAGATTTCAAGAAGATTTTGTTTTAGTAAGATTACTGTGGAGTTTAGACTGGAATGGAGAAAGACAAGAAACAGAGAAAATTCCAAGAAAAATCCTGAAAAGGTGTTTTGTAAAACTGTGATTGTGTTGGATTGAGAAAAAGCAGATGCAAAGAAGAACCAGGAAGTAAAATTGACAGAATTTGGTGAAAGGTAACATGAAAACTGAGAGATGCAAAAGTTTAGTAACTCTGATTTGTAGCTTGATGATGGATGGTGATGACCTTCACTGAGATAAAGATACAAGAATAGGAATTGCCTTTCAAGCCATTGATAATGAAAAAGCATGAAAGCTGAATTTGTAGTACCTAAGGAAACTGAGAATATTTAAGAGCCTATTAGATATATGTATGTATATAGTTTAAGACTGAGGATATAAATTTGAGAGACATAAATACATAAACATGGGGGCCTCCCTGGTGTGCAAGGGGTTAAGTCTCAGAACTATGAAATTATTTCTGGCCACTGAGGTACGAGTTCAATCCCTGGCCAGGTAACTGACCCACATGGCACAGCAGACCTCTCCTGTCATGTCTGCTGCTCCCCTCAGAAGTGTATTTCAGTAGATCTTTCTGTTCTGCTCCCCACTCTGTCTCTGGTGAATCCTCTCACCCCAACCCCCACACTTCTGGTCTACACCCCAGCTCTTGTATGCATAAATAAATAATTTTTTAAATGAATAAATAAATACATAAACATATTGAAAACATTGGGAAATGAGATTATCCAAATATAGGTATAGATACAGATATGTGAAATATAAAAGACCAAAACCTATGGTACTCCAATTAGGAGAAGTATCCAGCAAGGATGATGGAATAGTTAGAGAAAGAGTCAGAGGGAAAATTTTCTTTGAAACCAAAAATATAAAGAAATGATGTAAGAAATAGGGGATGATCATGAGTAGTAAAAACTGTGCATAGAAGTCAAATATAATAATGACTTTGTGAGAAACATTAATGATTCCAAAAAAAATAGCAGAGGCAAGTTAAAAAGCAGATATTAAGTAGGCATGGAAATTCATTAGAACTTACTGTACAAAGAATGAAAGAGTTAGTATCACAGCTTAAGGAATAGTTCCTGCAGTATTATTCTGGGTAAGAGATTATTTCTTATAACTTGGTTAGTCACAATTTTCCAGTTCCAGAATGGTTAGGGTGGCTTCAAACCTAGAGATTCCTGAATCCTGCTTTGATCCACACACTTCTTTCCCCCTTTGACTTCAGAGTGGTGATATAGGAACCACTGCTGCAAAACAATTAAGCATTTTATTTATCAGCTACAATTGCAATATAGAATTTTAGCATGTCAAATGAGCCATGTGGAGAACTCTCTACAATATTCAGTCTGCCAAAAACATTTGGTAACCAAACAGCATTTGTTTTACGCAAAATGAAGCAGGATGTATGGTCAGCTCAGCCTTCCTTAACGCTGTCATTTCCAGCATTCAAATTTGAAGTTGGTATAAGGTCAAGTCACCTGTCCCCATTATACTGTGTATTCTGATTCAAAAGGTGACAACTCCCATAAGGGAACAACCTTGAAAATAGCTATAACTTAAATTTCTGAGATAATTGGAAAAGATCATTTATTGTGTTCTCCTTTAGGTTGGAATAAAAGAGGGTGGTCTTCCCCACGAAGGAGTCAAATTATTAATAAATAAGCTTTAGAAATGCTATCATTACCTTTCGTTTCATTTGTCTTATTGTTGGGTAGACAATACAGTTGAAAATATTTACAATAAAATGGCTGCTTTCGTGCAAGTCACTACTGACATTCAAGGTAAGAAGTCATTTAGTGAAGCTCTAAACTTGTTAAGGGATGTTTTAGAATTAAATGAAACACTTAAACCTAATTTAAAATATCTTAAAGTACATATTCTTTCCAAGCAAGAAACAGATTTCATCTTTCCAGAAATGGAGTGATTTTACAATAGTCATATATAACCATCCATACTATCAAATTTTGCACACTTACTCATATTATCTCTAAAATAAAAATTACACATAGAAGAAATTACACCTTCCTACATCTAAATTTGAAGTCTATCTTGTACAATGAAAGTTGACAAAGTAATGTAATTTTGTAACATAAGCTAGAGAAGCAATTTGCTTTTTGGCAGCAACTCTATACAAATGGGTAGGTAATTTGGTCAGTTCTTAATTATAAAAGAAATGTGGCATCATTAAAATAATTGTACATGGATAATCCAAAGGTCACTTTAAATTTATGTAAGAGTATGTATTTTGGGCCTCCCTGGTGGTGCAGGCGGTTGAGCGCTGCACTGTGAAGCTGTGAACCCAAACTAGTTGTATCTCATTACATGTACCATATTTGTCACTATCTTAGTTATCTTTCCTATGTTGGAAAGTGTCCTAAGGTGACAGTGTCTTCTAGGCACTGTGTCCTATTCTGCCTGCTTATAGATGTTTATGAAGAGTAAAAAATGTTAGGCTGACATTTGGCCCAGGGTTGAGCACTTACTGGGCTGGGTTCATTACCTGATTTGTAGATCAAGTGAAATGGCCTGGCAAAATGCTCTGACCAATAGGACCCGTTAAAATTCAATAAATAACAAAATATTTACTGCTAGAATTCAGACTAAATATTACACAGATGTTTGACTAATCACAGCAAGAAGAGCGAGAAGAGACACAAAAGAATAGGCAGAGATATCATGAAAGAGTAATAGTTTAGAGGCAGAATTGGTATTTTTTTCTGGAATGGGCCAGATAGAAAAGATTTTTTTATAGTACATTAAAAGACCTTCCTTTTATTTATTTATTTTTTTCTGTTTATATCTTTTTTTATTTCTTTTAAAAATTTATTTTATATATTTTACATCATTTTTCATTTTTGTACAATGTATGCATTTTCATCTTGGTTACAGTTCCTGTAAAATTCCCACCACCCTTGTTTTGATCCTACTTCCTTAGGCTTTACAAGTCATACAGAATCTATTGCCATTACTCACCTCTGCATGGTAGCAAGAAGTCATGAACACATGTGTGAACAAATAAATGTGACTGTGTGCCTTTAAAATTATTTCCAAAAACAGCTGATATGTCAAATTTGGTCCACAAACCATAGTTTGCCAACCCCTGTTCTGGATTACTAGAGTGCTAATATCCAGTATCAAACACTAGATATCAAATACCTGCCCATTTGTATAGTACTGACATCAAATCTAATACGTCACATATGCATTTGACATTTTCTAGCAGGCACATCAAAAAATTAAATGGATGAAATTAATTTTATCTCTGTTTTATGGAGAATATATCCAAAATGCTGATTCAACATGTCATTAAAATATAGAGAAACTTTTTATTTCTTAATACTGTGTCTTAGAAATCTAGTATGCATTTCACTATTAAGTACTTTTCAATTTAGAGTAGGTATTTCAAGAACTATTTAGGCTAAACATGTTTTGAAGTGATGTCTTATTGGGTTATGTAGCTCAGACTATGAGAGAAAGAGACTAGCAATTCTGCTGTGATGCCCAAAGTCTTTGTAATTTTCAAGTGCAGTGTTTTTAGAAAGACAGAATGGGATTGCTATTACTACTGCTATTGCTACTAATAGTCCAAAGAGCCAACCCAAAGTGCGAACAAAAAAACGAACAGAGGGACAAATACTAACAGTTAAATGCAAGGATCATTATCTTCTCTCTATATTTTACTCAGTTTAGTGCTTTAATTATTAGACTGCAAGTTTTTTGAGTAAGGAGTTTGGTTGTGCATATATTTATGATTCAGCAGCTCCTACATTCTTCTCTTATTGTACTCCTTAGAGATGTCAAAAACTGTTTTTTCCCCCTGTAAACACTAAATGTAGTAATCATTACCATCTACTCACAACAAAGTTTGTGTTATTTCAAAGTATTGAGCCCTAAAACAGAGAAGAATTGAATACTAGGTAACTAAAAAAAGAAAAATTAAGTAACTCAAGAATTCTATAAATTAGTCCAAAGTACCAATAGGTAAGAAAATCTAGCAAAAGGCAGGAAGGGTAAAACAGACAGTCATTCTTGAGCTAAGCCCTGAAAGATGGACTATTTTCCTCAGACAGATCAGTTAGTATAGGGATAAACAGCAAGGGTACTGTTTAAACAATGATTTTTAATAAAGAAATCCAGGTAGAAAGTTAAAATTTTTAAAACTACAAATATTGAAAATTCATAGTTAAAATCTTTTTAGTTCATTTGAAGAAATTTAAATATTTACATATCTAAGGTTTATATAAAAAGGCAAATGATCCCGATCAAAAACTCCCAGTTTACAATCTGCCCTCTCTATATGATAGAAAAATAAAACGTTATTGTCTCTATAAAATTTAGATATTTGTTTCAGCAAAAATAATCCTTTTACTCTATGTGACAAAGAAAGCTGGCTCTGAATGGTTTTGCTGACTCAAGCTAAAAATGTGCCCTTACTTTGAAGATTGGAAGATCATGTAATTTACAATTCTGAATGAATCCTTTATAGATGCAGAATATTTCAAAATCTATCAAGAATAGAGCATGTTTGCTAAAGAAATGGCAACTTTGAAGTCTTGAATCTGGCTGACCTTTTCTTTTTTTGGCTTATTCAAGATAAATGACTGCAAAGAATGACTAAGTGTTGAGGGGAAAAGAGAAACAGAATTTTCAGGCACTTATGAACAGTAGATCATTTCCTTTCCTTGCAGAAACTCCTGCCAATGTCTGATCATTCTGATGATTAGTTCCAACTAATCATGAATGATTCATTAAGTTAGTCTCTTTTATTATGAAGTCTGAGTTCTTTCTACATACCTGGAACATTGATATAGGATAGAAACCATTGTTTTTCATTATAGTATTTTACAAAATAGTATTTTACCAAAATAATGTTGGTTACTCCTTCAGCTTCCTTGTGTATCCTGCTGCATGGATAAACAGACTAAATGGTGGGAAAATTATAAATTCTCAAAGAGCACTTAAAATTATTAATCAAAATTCATTTGCTTGTCTCATTTGATCTTCCAAAATATATGTTTGTGGTGGTCATTTACTGAATTTTATCTTAGTCACCTTAGATAAGGACAGTTAGGGTGCTAGAAAACTATCCCAATCTAAGCAGTTTCTGGTTAGACTATTGTAGTAATATAACTTATTATAAACTAAAGTATTACCAAAACAGATACTGTCATTTAACCTAAAATACAATACCAAATTTGTTTTTTTTTGTTTTTGTTTCTGGTGGATAAATACAAACAAATTGTAACATAGAGCTTTTACGTAAGTTGTCCATGCCTCAGTAAGTGGTAGATCTGGAATTCATCTATTTGTTCAGTTAACAAATATCAGTTATTTTTCTGAGCTTGATCCCATTCTAAGGGATATAACAATGAACAAACCAGACAAAGCCCTTGTTCCTATAGAGGAGACACTAGTAGACAGAACTAGTAAATTCAGAAGACATACAATTACATGTTATCCCTAGCAGCAGGGATGGTAAGTTAAGAAAGTCATCCAGGTGAAGATAAAGGACAAAAAGATTCTGTTGGTCTATGATTTTATATATTTGCCAGGTCAGGCTAGGACTCTTTTATAATGCCATTTGAGCAGAAACGTGAAGGAAACAAAATTGTTGTGTCCCAAGAAAAGAAAGTTAAATAGGTTTGATAATCTTGCTGGTTTGTTGAAGAAAAACCAAAAAGATCATCAAGCATGGAGAGGACAGGAGAATATAAAGTATACAGTTTTATAAGCTGTATAAGGGTTGACATGTATATTCACCCACAAAATTATCACCAAGATCAAGTTAAAGATTTTGAATACATAATTATATACATAATCAAGAATATATATAACTTCTCCAAATTTCCTCCTTCCAACCCCACTCTGATCCACTCCCTAAATAACTTATCTGCTCTTTATAACTATAGCTTATATTTTCTAGAATTTTATATAAATAGAGTCATACTATATGACATTTTTCCTGGCTTTTTCACTGAGGACTAATATATTCAGATTCATTCATCTTACTGTGTTTTACCAATAGCTCATTCCCTTTTATTATTAAGTAGTATTCCATTATATGGGCATACCAAAATTTCTTCTTCATCCATTCACCTTTTGATGAATATTTATATCATTTGCAGTTATTGACCATTACAAATAAAGCTCTTCTATCTGCTCATTTTTAAATCAGTTTTTTTTTAATTGTTGAATTTCTGAGTTCTTTGTTTACTTTAGCTATTAACCCCTTGTCAGATATATAATGTACAAATATCTTCTCCCAGTCACTAATGGGGATGGTATTTTTTCATTGTTGATGCAAGTTTGTTTCACTGTGCAGAGGCTTTTTAATTTGATAGAATCCTGCTTGTTTATTTTTTCATTTGTTTTCCCTGCTGCTGGAATCAAGTCTCTGTATATCTCCAAAGCTGATTTCCAGGAACATATTGTCTATGTTTTCTTCTATGTATTTCATGGCTTTAGGTCTTACCTCTAAGAATTTAATACATTTTGAACTGATTTTTACATGTGGCTTCAGGTAAGGTAGTAGTTAGTTTTATTTTTTGCATGTAGTTTTCCAGTTTTCCCAACACAGTTTGCTAAATAGACTTTCCTTGCTCCATTGCAACTCTTGGCTTCTTTGTCACAAATCAGTTGCAGGATGTGTATGGTTCTATTTCTGGTATTTTAATCCTGTTCCATTTATCTGAGCGTGTTACTCTAATACCAAGCTGTTTTAATCATTGCCACTTTGTAGTACAGTTTGAAGTTGGGAAGCATTCTTCTATTTTTGTTTTATTTTTCCAGAGTGTTTTTGTTATTTGGGGCATTTTGTACTTCCAAATAAGTCTAATATTTTTGTTTGTTATTTCCTGTAATGAATGGTATTGGGATTTTGATAATGATTACAGTAAGCCTGTATATTGCTTAAGGTAAAAGTCATATTAATGATGTGAATTTTTCCAGTCCATTAGTATAAAATACCTTTCCATGTCATTGTGCTGCTCTGCTTCTTTTTCTCTTAACAGTGTTTGTGGTTTTCCATGTATAGGTCTTTCACTTTGTCTAAATTTATTCCATAATATTTATTTTTTTTGATGCAAGTATAAATGGGATGTTCTCCCTATTTGTCTTTCTGCTAACTCATTATTTGCCTGTAGAAACAGTATAGATTTTTGTATATTGATTTTGTAGGCTGTGACTTTACTAGCTTTACTATTCATCTAGTAGTTTTTAACTGTAGTTTGGGGGATTTGTCTATATATATGGTCAATAGGCACATGAAAATACATTCATCATCTCTTATTATTGGAAAAACGCTAATCAAAATAACAAGATACCTATATGTGCAAGATATATTATCCAATGTCCATAAGACAAGAAACAACATGTTTTAGAGAGAATGTGGAGGATACACTGTTGGTGGAAATAAAAATTAGTGCATCCTTTATGGGAAACTGTGGAGAGTTCTCAAAAAATTAAAATCGTGATTCCATAAAATCCAGTTATCCCGCTTCTGAGTATTTACCACAAAAATATAAAAACATGAATTCAAAGGGCTATATGAGTCCCCCATGTATACTGCAGCAGTATTTCCTATAACAAGAGCTAGAAATTACCTACATGACCATCAATTGACTAATGAATTAAAATGTGCAATACATATACACAGTGGAATACTATTCAATTTTAAAAAGCTGAACTCTTATACCTTTAAATTATACAATGTTGTAAACCAATGTTAATTTTCAATGAAAAACACTAAAGTTAAATGCCAACAAAAAACTTAGACTGTACCTGCATTTTTCTGCAAGTTTATGACTCTTTCGACATTAAAAAATAATGAAATGAAAAAAATGTTGAAATTCTGATATTCACAATAACATGGATTGATCTAGAGGGAATTATGTCAATGAAATAAGCCAGACAGAAAATTACAAATACCATAATATTTCACTCACATGTGGTATAGGAACACAATAAAACAAAAGTACTTTCTGATTATAATACCAACTAGAAGTTACCAGAAGGAAAGAGGAAAAGTTGGGGTAAAATGATAAACTTGGGTCAATGACATGGTAAAAGATAGGTTTAGACTCTTAGTGGTGACATTAATGTAGTATATACACCTGTTGATTCTCAATGATGAACCTGAAAGTTACATAATATTATAATGTGATGTTATCCCTACAAAAAATTAAGGAAAAAAGCAAAACTGTTGTGAACAGCCATGCCTTTGTATTGGATATATGTTTTCATTTCTCTTTGATAAATACCTAAGAGTGGAATAGCTAGACAATAATCTGTATGTTTATTTTTTTAAACTACCATACTGTTTTCCAAGGTGCTTTTTCCTTTTTACATGTTCACCAGCTGTATATGAGAGTTCCAGTTCTTCCACATTCTTGCTGGTACTTGGTATGGCCAATCTCTATAATTTTAGACATTCTACTAGGTATACAATGGTATTTCATTTAATTTGAATTTCTTATGACAAATGATGCTGATAATTTTCTCTGATCTCTGATTCCCTTACATACCTATGCTGGTCAGTATCTGTCAATTACTTTAGGAGCATGCTTTGCCAACCTCCAGATAACTTTCTGCCTGCAATTCTTTAATCAGAAGCTTGAGATAGTAACAGGATACAAATGGATTTTATTTCTAGAATTCTATTAACCATATGTATGTGTGTATGTGTGTATATACATGCATATATATATACACACACAAGTATAAATATTTATTTTTTGAAAGATTTATTTATGCATATAAGAACTAGGGTACAGGCCAGAGGTGTGGGGGGTGAGGGGATTCACCAGAGACAAAGTCGGGAACAGAACAGGCAGACTAACTGAAATACACTGCTTAGCGGGGGAGTCAGAAAAGGTCTTCTGTGTCATGTGGGTAGCTCCCTGGCCGCGAATTGAACTCATGCTGCAGTGGCTGCAAATAGCTTCATTTGTTGCATCTTAACCCCTTTGCTCCACCAGGGAGGCCCTGTATAAATATTTATAGGTAATGGATGGTATATAACTATATAGACACATCCACATATTTTTATTTAAAAAATTATTATAACTAAGTGATTAATTAGCAAAATGAGAATAGGAAATAGTACATATCTAGAATAGAATAGTAGCTTTCTAATCCAGACCTATTTAATGTTTTGAAATCTACAAGGGATTCATCACATTCCTCTCTAAATTGAACTTAATCCTATATTGAGCTATATATTTCCTAAGGGACTAAAGAGATACCAGAAGTTATTGCTTTGCTTCAACTGATATTTTCATGTATAAGTGTCAGTGAGCATCTAAACAAAGCAGCAGAAACAATAGATATGCATACAAAAAATGTATCAGAAAGAATGATCTTACAAAACTATGAGCCTCACTAGGCAGACCAAAATTTACAGGACAGACCACCAGGAAAGATGGACTGGACACACAACATGGGCTGAAGCTGCTATCCACAGTTGAAATTTCTTCTTTTCTCAGGTAAGCTTCTGCACTATTAAGATCTTTCAGTTGACTTATTCAGGCTTACCCAGATTATTGGAATGACCTCCCTTACTCAAGTGAGTTGATTATGAACTATGATCACATCTGCAAAATATCTTCATAGAAGCATGTAGATTGATGTCAGATTGGATAATTGGTGTAGCCTAGTGAAGATGACACACCCAACGACCAGATCATCACACCATTCCAGTGTCTTATTAGGGGTTGCAAGACTAGAAACTTGAGGGTTTTGTCAGTCCTGTGTGTTCTGAACTCAGACATCAAAAGATCATTTTCATCCTAAGGTGCTGTATAACAATCAGAGTTCTTTATTGTGCTTACAGTAATCACTGTTACAAACCAAGGAGGAATTTATGGCAAATTGCTAAAAGAAGAAAGTTCATTCTAGATATTTTTTTCTGGTGTTTTCCAAAGCACAAAGCAAGAGTGGAAGTGTTTATTCTTCTCATGCAAGGCTATTACTCAAAGACCACTTTCCAGTAATTTTTTCATTAACTGTGGGAGGAATATAATTTAAGAGACTTTAAGTTGCACCATATGCATCAGAGAACAGCTCACCCTATGGCTGCCAATTATGAGAGGCAATTGTCTAGGAGTAATTGGAAAATGGTAGCAGGTCCATAAAACAATAAAACTGTAAAGGACATGCAGTTATCATGTGGATTATCACTCTAGAAGCATAGAAAGATATGTCATGGGGACGCATATATGGAAAATAAGAACTATATAAAAAACTGGCTTGCCCCAGTGTGAAATTATCAATCATAAACTCAAGTTATAAAGATTTCAATTGCAAAATTAAATTTGATTTAGGGCTGGGATCAGGGGTGGGAAAAGGTTTAAATCATTTTTGTTATTATTTTGCTTTTTATAAAACTCTAATTATTGAATCTAATTATGATATCACCCTACTATACCACTAACTTTTAACCTGAGTTTCTTATTCTAGAGTCTTTAGACATGTAGGGTATCCCTACATATGCATCAGAAACATTTCTAAAAGAATATTCGAATTTTGCATATGTGCATGTTTGTTATATTTCTAAGAGAAAGAATATAATATTTTCTATAACACTCCAGATAGTCTATTACCATAAAATGATTTTATATACTCTGGGTTTATATGCTCTTAACTAGGCAGTTGTCAGTGGAACACAAATTCTTAAGTTGAAAGAAAGTCCCTATGAACTGACATCTTTAGCTACAAAACCAGGATGAAAATATTTTCTTGAAAGTGCTACTGTGGATAATAAATGAGAGGATGAATAAAAATATGGTATTATTTATATTACAATGTGTTTTACCTTAGCTTTATTGGTACCTTTTGAAGGGTCTTCTTCACTGAAAACTCTAATAGCCTGAACCTGGTAAGCTATTTGAAGAAGCCACTGACATAAATGCCTCAGCATCCTTTAAATCGAAGATGTGCTTCCATTTTAGCATATTATATATATTTTAACTTAAGCATTTCTTTACCTCTTATAGAATATAACTTCTGAAATATATACTTTTTAAAAGTTTTCAAAATGCCCCTAACATTTTAATATTTGTTACTGAATATTTTTCCTTTTTATTCCCTTGCAGGGTAGAAAAAGTATATTTCCTGCACTCTTCTAAATTCTAGGCTGTGATCTCTGTAACAAAAATCAGATTAACAGAAGAAAAGCATATAGACTTAATTAATATACATTGTATGTGATGTGGGAAAACTTGTAGGGAAATGAGGACCTGAAAACAGTTAAAACTGGGTGTTTTTAATCCAAGGACGCAAGGAAAGTAGAAAACTGGGCAAAATGTGACAGCAGAGTGTAAACTTGGGGGTAGGGGGTAGAAATTGCAGGAGACATTGCAAGGCTTGTATGTTCCAGTCCCACTTATTGTTCCTTTGTCTTTGGAGTTAAGGACACTCCCTTCTACAGGTATAGCTATGGAAGGGCCTCCCTCATGAGGATGTGCTTTGGGTGAAGTTCAGGAAGTCCTTCCTGCAAATGCCATTTCTCAAACACCTTCAGATTAAAGTACAGGCTGAGGTGTCATATTTTGGAATAGCATGTACTGAATTCTGTCAGCCTCATTATTCGTGACGATAACTAGGAAAATAGAGAACTTAATATTATATTGTCTCACCAGCCTCATCTGTGGACATGAATAAGGTCACATTCGTGAGCTGACTTTCCCTGACCAGTGTAAGCATGATCGTTCAGCTCTCCCTTTAGAAAATGCTCCCCACTGGTGTATTTCTAGGAGACTCCAGTGAGGTTCTGACAGCCAGTGATTCCATCTGGACAACCCACTGTCTCACCATGCCTGCTGTGCCACAGTCTGGGATACTGTGTGTCACTCTCCCTGTGACACGCCTCAGGCTCTGCAGCGGTCACTCCAGCAACTCTGCCCTTGTGGCTGATCTCTCTGCAGAGGCAGGCTCCCATCAAGCCCAAAGATACCTGGACTTTCAGCCTGTGCATATCTCTGTCCTTCACAATTTTGATTTCAAAGTAAAATGAGAAAAAATACACTTCCTTCTATTAGGATGGTCTCACTGAAGGGTACCTTGGATGCCATAAACATAGAAGAATTTAATGAGTCATCTCTTTGAGTTTCACATACAGCCTTTTGTTTCCCAGGATACAAATGTAGCCCCTAGCATAGATTCAGAATCAAATACACTGTTATAGCCGCGATTTTAGATCACCGGTTACTAGGCTTAGATAGCCAGATAGACCTATTTGGATAAATATAAAATAGATAATAGGGCCTCCCCGGTGGCACAAGAGGTTAAGTCATAGCACTATGAAGCTATCGGCAGCCACTGCAGCATGAGTGTGATCACTGGCCAGGGAGCTAACCCACATGGCATAGCAGACCTCTCCTATCTTGCCCACTGCTCCCCTCAGTAGTGTATTTCAGTCAGTTTGCCTGTTCTGCTCCCCACTCTGTCTCTGGTGAGCCCTCTCACCCCCTGAACCTCTGGCCTGTACCCCAGTTCTTGTATGCATAAATAAATAAATCTTTAAAAAATAAGGTAGATAATATACAGATATGGATATAACTGTAGTTAAAGATATAGCTATGGGCACATAAATATAATATATAGATGTATAAATAATGTAGATAGAGATATCTTGGTTACTGATGGGGATCTGGGGAGTGTCAAGAGCTATGTGTCACCAAACAGATCTGCGTTTGCCTCCACTATAGCTAATTTTGCTATTGCACAAAAAGGTTGCTAGGCAGATAGACAGACAGAATGTTTTCAATGTTTTTTTTTTTGTTTTTTTTTTTTTTTTTGCTGTAACATTGGTTTACATTGTTGTTTGTGTATTAGAAGTAGAGGCTCACCCCCTCAAATCAAAATTCAGATTTTTTCCAAAGCTCAAGAAGAAGATAATGTGAGAAGGACCTTAGTGCAAAGCTAAAAAGGAATGTTCTCCTGCAGACATGTCCACACACTCTGGATGCTGAGAATAGTACAGGTTTATTATACCTCTGAAAAATGAACAAATGTGAAAAAACAAGGCAAATCCCAAAGTCCCACTATGTTTTATTGATCTGGTCTTTTATTAGCCCAAATTAACTATTCTATGTTATTGGCTGGAAACATCTTTCCATAACTTCTTATTTAAGAACAATTAGGGAGAATACTTCTACCACATTCCTTTGAGCCCATGTAAGTTCCTACATCCATATGTATTTGCTTATGAAGTTAAATCAAATTGAAAGGAAAATGCAAAGCAGGTTATATATTTTTTACTGAATCAGTTGCCTGATTCTTACTAATTTTACCATGATTTTCTTAGATTATGGAATAATGTTCTGTGGCTGATTTAAGAAACTGATGAAAATTTATAACAGAAAGGATAAGCACTATATGAAGAGAAGTTATGCTAACACCTGGTTATTATAAAGTTTTATCATCCAAAATTCCCTAAAAGTAATTTAAGTGCAATGTACAAAATGAAACAACAGCAAAAACAAAGGACTTCTGTTACAATCTTGCTTGAAAATTTCCACCACTGGGTGCTTTCTTCTTTTTAAGGAAGACTTTCATTTCTTTTTAAAGCCTTTTTTTTTTTTTTTGGAGTAGCTTTAGGTCTATGACAAAATCAAAAGGGAAGTACAAATATTTTCCATAGACTTTCCCCTTGCTCCACTCATGCACAGTGGACCCTCCCCACTGACAAGCATCAAGCATCAAGCATCAAGCATCAATATCTAGAATAGTACTTTTTTTTTTCACCAAGAATTAACCTACATTGACACATCATAATCACCCAAAGTCCACAGTTCACCTTAGAGTTCACTCGTGGTATGGTACATTCTATTGGTTTGAACGAATATATAATGGTATATATCCATCATCATAACATACAGGGTATTTTCACTGCCTTAAAAATTCTCCTTGCTCTGCCTAGCACTCTCTTCCCCCCTCCAACACCTGACAACCATTGATCTTTTTATTATGTTGATAGATTTGCCCATCTTTTCTTAATAGTCTACTTGACATAAATCTTTGCAATAATGCTAAGTCTGCCTCTCGTTAACCATTCCTTCTGAAGCAACAAACAGTGAGTTAATTCCTCTATCTAAGTGACAGCCTTTCAAATATTTGAAGACAGATATCCTCTGTCTCCTGAGTTTATCTTCTCCCTCAACCGTTCCAATAGAATTAAAAGTATTATCACCTACATGAAGATATACTCAAGTTAGTCAATAAGGTTTTAAAGTATGTGATTTAGATTTATATATACTATTGTGAGATCTGCAGAGCACAGACCATATATAATCATTTGTGCAGGCCCAAGGTGTCTGGCCACTAATGAGTATGAATGCATTTGTTACATGAACAGCTGAATGAAAAATGTATTTGGTGACACATATCTAAAGAGTTGTGATCCTGTATCTCTGAATCATATACCTATGTTACCTATAGATGTATATACATCCTTCTAAGTTACCTTTAGGTTTTTACTTCCCTATAGAACAGGATTTTTCATCCAACTTTATTTTTCAAAGAATGTTATAAACAAACTGTAAAGCCAATGAATTAGTTTCTTAGAAATAAAAATTCTAAGAGATTTAATATATGGGTTGATATCATTCTCATTATCTGGCTATAGTTCTGGATTATTCTTGTGTCAGTTTTGAACAGTTATATTCTAAAGAAGATTTGGGGGGTTTGTTTGTTTGATGGTTTCTTTAAAACATTGTAGAGATATTACAGAGAGTTTAAGGCCTACCTTAAAATATTTTATTTTTAAAAATTTAAATTAGGGCTACAGAAAAAAAAAATAGAAGTACCCTTTCTCTAGTTTCAGTCTCTCAACAAGGATTCGAGGTGATGGGGCACTTACTCTAGATAGAGAGAAACAAGGCACCTGAGATTTATCGTGACAGATATGTTGTTTCTCAGCATGGTGGGATTATTTAGGTGAATACTTGATGGAGACACTCCAATTCTCTCCAGTCTCAAGGGAGCTTGTTACAAATATCTTGAGAGTGAAGCTGTAAGAAACTGAGAGAGTGGACCTAATAAGAATTGCCTCTAATATATTCTAGGGAGCAATATAAGAAACTGAATGAGTGGGAAAACTCAGCAGGGACCTCAATAACCTTTAATACAATGGGCTAAAGTTGTTCTTCTTCAGCAAGAGCAACACGGGCTGTGTTGTGTAGAGCATTAAAGCACATTTGTGCTGGCAATGGGACAAGCAAAAGTCAAGTCACCATGTAAAAGTCAAGTAGTTAGGTAAACACTGAGTCTAAAACAGGTCACCAGGAAATAGAACAGGAATATACAGAATAAAATTATGCGTGTGAAATAGGTGTGAGGATAGGTATGTGGAAATAAGTATATGAAATTATAAATCTGGTGTTCTGAGTCACTATGTTCAACTTGTCTACCACTTAATAGTTGGGTAACACTGGACAAGATGTGAACCTCTCTGCTTTTCATTTCCTTCAGTGTAAATTGGGATAATAAGAGCTTCTGAATCATAGTTTGGTTGTGAGTACTGCCTACATTCATTTAATGTATGTATATATTGTGGGTGCTCAATAAACATTATCTATGATTAATATCATAATCATAATGCAAAAACAACCCAGATATTCTATTAAATGGGTTAAAGTGAATAAAAATGGTAAAATACAAGCACACGTTCAAATTATATAAGTAACAGAAAATGGGGAAATGATCATTCATTAGTTCATACATACATACTTACAACCTTCCATCCATCTATTCACCCACTTAACATTAGATCAAATATTGTTTTAAAATACTGTCATCACTTTCCTTTAAATAAAAGAAATCTGGATTTTCTCTTTAACTCCTCTACTTTATAGACTAGAACATGATTTAGTATAGAAAGAAAGTAAAATAACATATAGAGGTATTTCTCTCTCTAGAAAAGTAATATAAATCTGAGAATGTCACCAAATAATGAGTGATTTGGAAACCAGGAGGTGTATAAGGACGGTGGTAGAGAGAGATGTCTAAGAAGACAAGAAGAAGCTGAAACTGAAGGAACAACATGCAAAACAAGAAATTCCCCCAGGAAAGGATATTGCTGATGCAAATTTAGACAGGAAATTCTCTAATATTCATTTTTATTTCTTCTGTTTTGTGCTTTGCAGAGCGCACACCCCACAAACCTTCATCGATGATCCTAGTCAATATGGTTTTGTGTTAATGTTATTCAGGGTAATTGAAGGAGATAGAAATCTGTTCCAGGTTTAGGTCAGTATGGCACAAAGAAAGGAATGCAATTTTGGAAGCAATGTATAAGGAGCTTGAGATTTGAGCAGTGATGGAAAAATTGGAATAAACACTATTCATGCTAGATAATTTACAGAACCTCTAACAAGTTATGATAGCTGAATTGCTACTCTTGAGGGTTGCACTTGAGGTCCTCTATTGAAGGGTAAAGTCTTCCCGTGTAGTTGAAAGAACAAGGGGAAGAGTAAGCATATAGTAGATACTTCTCAAATTCTTATATGGAGGTGAACATATGGAGGAAATGTTCTTACATTCGTATGAGGGATGGAGAGTCTAAGGAAATGCATTCTAAGACACAACCACATTTGAAATATTTTGGGAGATAGGTAGGAAATACTCTAAGGAAAAACAGTGCTTTCACACTGTGGAAAAAATATGAACAAAGACCTAGAAACATGAGAACATAATTTGAAATATTTTGGGAGATAGGTAGGAAATACTCTAAGGAAAAACAGTGCTTTCACACTGTGGAAAAAATATGAAAAAAGACCTAGAAACATGAGAACATAAAGGATTTTGCAGGCTATGCTTTCTCTAACTATCTCATCTTGACATATGATTCCTATTTATTTTATGGAAAGTTAGTATACAAGTGTACTAATACTAGAACTTTGTAAATATGGGTTACTTTGAGGAAAAAAAATGTTTTTATACTATTCTAAAGTAAAATTGAAAGGAATTTTATTTTATGCAATATCACAAGTAAAAGACCATCCAGAGGATTCCATACCGCATCTTTCAGTCTTCTAGCTGAGATCCATGACATGGAGCAGAAACAATCCATCCTCCCTGTAACCTATCGACATGTCTGATCTATAGCCACCAAAAACAACTGTACACAGTGTGATTGTTTTAAGTCATTAAGTTCTAGATTAACTTGCTGTGTAATCATAGTAACCAGAACAATAGATTCAAATATTTATGATGAGGAATAACCAAAAAAGCCAAGTACACCTGGTCACTATATTTGCCAACTGTATTTAATTTTATTAAAATTATATTTATATAGAGTTTCAATAGCCCCATCTATTTTTTCATTAATGAAATATAATATAGTAAAAATAGGTTCCAAATCTGAAGATTGATAACCTGGGTTTGGATCCAGCTTACCACGTACTAGTTGTGTGACTTTGGAAGAATGAATTAACCTCTGTATGTCTGATTTTTCACTTGTATAACAGGAATAACAGTATTCATTTCAGAGGGCTGCGCTTTGATAAGGAAGATATAACACATAAAGTTCCCATAACTTGATGAAAATGCAGTAAGCACTTATTAATCCCTTGAATGCTCACTGCTATTATTATATTATTCTTTTATTTGCTCAGCTATACTGTGAAATTGTGAATATTATTCCAACTTGATCTATATATATATAAAATTGAAACTCACAGAGGTGAAATGTTTTGCCAGGCATATGCAACTAATAGGAAGCAAAGTTAGAAACAAAATTTAAGATTTTGACTTCAGATTCTATTTAAAAATGCACACCTCCATATTTCACAGACTTACTGAAACGGAATGTAAGGGGAGACCCACTAGTACAATGTAAACATGATTCTAGGAGGTTCTTATGCACAGAAAAGTTTGCAAACCATGGCAACTAATGAATAATGACTACAAGATTATCACAAAAGAAATATCAAAAATCAGGGTGTTTGAAAGCTTTACAGCAGGGAAATAAAATCACTCTCTCCACCTTTCATATAAGTAAAACAATCCATGCCACATAGATTTTTCATGAGATTCCCCAAGTTCTTTAAAACATTCATGCCCTGTGGAAAACAAGTGTTCTATTGCTGTAGGTTACCCTTAGTTGACCATGTGCGAACAAGAAGATGAGCTTGTCCCCAAGTGATAGGCCTCCTGTTGCTTTCTGGCAAGGATAAATTGCTCCAGGTCTTCTGAGTCTGGTTATATGGCTGCTTACAGAGCTACAGAAAGTTTACTGTGACTACTTTCCTGAGATAGGCTGAACTCAGGTAACCCCAATGGATTTCCAGCTATTATTTGAAGATGCTATTGATGAGGTCCCCACAAGCTATATTGGGGGCACAAGTCAAAATACCTGTGGATTCTAATATGCATGATCATTCTTTGATCTTTTACCACTTCTCATTAAGAACCAGGCATCTGCTGGGTATGACTATAAGCACCTTTATCTCATTTTCTCTGTGAACTATGACTTCAACTCAATTATCATATATCCTATTTGTGATTGCTAGTGGTGCAGGAGTACATGAACCTTTATTGCACTGATACTGCAGGCAAAGAAGGGGAGACAAGAACAGAGGCACCAACTGAGGGATACCTTTTAAGACTCTGTAAGAGCAATTTTGAAAGGGAAAAAGAAAGGTGGATAGGGCCACCTCGGTGGCACAGCGTTTGAGCGCTGGGTTGTGAGGCTGCCCACAGCCTCTGCGACACTGGTTCGATCCCCGGCTGCTCCCCGGCCAGAAGAGGAGGGTCCCACATGGCGCGCAGACCTCTCCTGCCGCCCGCTGCTCCCCTCAGCAATGTACTTCGGTCCTTCTGCCTGCTCTGCTCCCCGCTCTGGCTCTGGTGAATTCTCTCACCCTCCCGCGCTTCTGACTGTACCCAGTGCTTGTATAAATAAATAAATAAATAAATACATAAATAAATAAATAAATAAATCTTTAAAAAAAAAAAGAAAGGAGGATAGGTTTCTCCCCTTTAAGAAGGTTGATTATTTGAAGGTCTTAAGCAATAAACAAAATTTGGTCTTCTGCAGATTTATTGGCACCCCATGTTTTCATGTAAGATAAAAATATGAGTTTGTTGTGGACCATGAATTATTAAAATACAGAGATAGTGGATTTCATTTTCCATGATATGGTTTAGAGACAAAACCTCCTTAAGAGTAACCTAAAACTAGGAGACCTTTAGTTTCTACTGTTTTGTTTTCTACTACTAGTTTCTAACATTTGAAAGTATGCTTTGCCTGGAAGTTATTTGAGATGTTAAATTCCACCATTAATTACAAAAGGTAGCTACAAAACCAATTACCAATGTATATAAACTGTTCTGAGATACTGCAATATGCACGGTACCCTGATATTAATGATTCCTTTAAGTACTTTGACTTTGAAAACCCCCTTCAGAGCTACACAGACTTGGTCATTTCATATAAAATGCAGAAACCTTGGTTACTGGCTTAGCCATGTACTAATTGTACACCCTTGGGGAATTACTTGAAGGTCTTGAGCTTTCATTTTCTGATATGTAAAGACTGAATGGCAGCCTCTTCTATGGATGATTCTGTATCTTTCTTGAATGGAATTAATTTTTTCTTGAAAGCCCTCCTGAAACATGTAAGTCCTTTTTTATTATATGCTTACCATACTTTCTACCTCTTTCCCAGCCACACACACATGTACATTATACAGCTGTACAATGAGGCAAACAGTGAATACTTAGTACAGGGACCTTCCTGGTGGCCTATGGGTCAAGTCTCAGTGCTATCACTGCTATGACCTAGTTCGATCCCCAGCCAGGGAGATAAACCACTAGTGGCACAGCATTCCTCTTCCGTCTCACCCTCTGTTCCCCTCAGCAGTGTATTTCAGTAGATCTACCTGTTCTGCTCCCTCTTCTGTCTCTGGTGAATCTTCTCAAACCCCTTCCCCCCCTGCAGCTCTGGCCTCCATCCCAGTTCTACACAAACATTTAAAAAAAAAATCTAGAAAGAAGTACTTAAAAAAAAAATGTAGTACATACTGGTGTGTGAATGAAAGAATGAGAAAAATCTTGATAAACTCTTATGAAGTTCATTGTATTATCAACATTTTATAGATAAATAAGCTAAAGCTCCAAAGGGTTAATCTGCCTAGGACCCAGACTCAAAGGTAGAAAAACCAGGATTTAAATATCTGTCTCCTTACTCTATCATCATATTGTAACAAGATGGTGTTTTCCTTCAGAAAGTTCACAGAGAATTTTGTGTTTTGCGAGTTGCCACTATTCTATTCTTCCTCACATTGTAGGTCTCAGTACTGACTTTACCTACTAGGTAAAGTATAGATTCCTTAGGGACAAGACTTCACATTACTGACTTTGTCTATGAATTCAAGATGCCCATTTATAAATAATTGTAGAATTTAGAAATTTAACTTTCTAGAGAGATCCCAACAGACCTTCTGAATTGATTTAACTACACAGCTCTATCTGTGGCAAAGGAAAAAATTAAACATTTTTACAACATTAAGAAAATTATGCTTCTTTTACAGGAAATTCAAGGATTTTCCTGTTGTCTTACATCCATCATAGAATTTTATGTGCTTCTTGTACAAATAGCATATTTTTCTCCATAGTCTATGTATTATATTGAGTCCCACATTTTTCACAGAATTATTAGAAACCATGAGATCATTTCTCATAATCTTATTCTCTGTTGAAGTTCTTTATTAGATGGTCTTATAGTTAGTAAGCAATTTTGAAATAAGATCTTAGAATACTTAGAAAAAAGCAAGAATACATAATTGGGGTTACTGCAATATCCAAGGAATATGGGTATTTTGGTGGTGGGTGTGATGTGGTTTAACAACACACTAATGGGGAGATCCTATATCTCTAAAACACAATGCAAGTTGTAAATCAGTGTTGCCTCAGTAAATAATAATAAAAATAATAATAATAAACCCCAAAGACTAGGAAAATTTTATTCTCTCCAATTTGCTAATATTTTTTGGATATTTCAGATGCATTTCAAATAAACTTTGTTTTATGTGGCATACTGATTCAATTGTACTAGTATGACCTCTGCATGTTGTATTTTAAATTTGATTTTAGAGCTCTAGATGATTTCCTAAGTTATTTTTAATTCATGTGAATTACCTGAATTGGAGGTCCATTAACTTTCATTAGTCTGTCTCAGGAGCTGACAGCTGGCTAAGTGCCAAACTCCTTGAGCCCGAAGGGTAGAGACGGATGAGGTATGGCAGTATGTAGAGGCCAGAGATAAAGGTAAACCTATAACAAGAGTCCAGCCCACTTACTCTTCTGCATTCAAATGAACAAGATGGCAACTCAACTAGTACTTTCAAAATTAAAAGCTCAGTGGAAGGCAAGAGGCAGATTTCTAGGATACCACCATGTTTGGACTACTCTTTTGGTAGGTAGGGCTTGGCATTATTCTAAAGCTCCCTGATTTTATGCATCCAAATGTAGCAAAGAAACGAAAAAGATGATTATACTGGGAACGCTTGTGACATTTTACAGTGCCAGGATGATGGACTATCTGCTTAGTTAAGAAGTTTTACCTTCACAGTTGCTGCTACTTGGAATCCATCACTAATGAGCTCAGGCCCATACATCATAGCTAGAAAGCATGTGGCAGCCTGAGTACAACCTGAGCCCTGGCATTTCAGGACTGTACTCTAATTTCCATCAGAATTTCTCAGAGTGTGCATGATCTTTATAGAGAAGGGGCTGCTGGCAAGTGAGGACATGAAGACAATGGATAATTAAAGAGCAAAACAAAATGACACCACTAATGAAAGCACTAATGCTTAGAGCCAGACTATCAGAATCTCAATCTTAGATCATTCATTTCCATAAAGACCTCAAAGGAATCAACTTGATATCTCTGAGCCTCAGTTTCACCAGGTAAAAATGGATGCAGTATTACCTACCATTAGGAGTTTTTAGAACTAACTAAATCAGAAAATGAATATAGTGGCAAGCATATAACAGGCCTTCAAACATAGTAGTTGCTGCTAATCTGTAGTTGTACATATAAGTACCTGCACAGTTATTCCTTAAGATACCTTAGAATCCTCGTGCCAGAGGAAAACACCAGGAGTACCTGAGATTCTATAACTCAATGGATTTTTTCAAGGTTTCTCTGTTAGAAAGTAGAGATGTATTTATGAATTATGTAACAGGAAACACATACCCTTTGCAAATGTTACTGGGTAAAATTGCCAGTAAAACATTCTCCCAGAAAAGGAAGACAGAAGTAGATGAGGGGGGATGGGTCTATTTCTCTTCTCCAGTAGATCTTGCCAAATTCAATGTGTATTGAGTCATATACAATAAATCTCTATAGTCCTGCAAAAGGAGCTGTTCTAGAACACACAATGAACACAGTTTTTGTTTGTTTGTTTTCCCCTGTTGAATAACTGTATTTCCAAAGGCTTGCACCTGTAAGTATTCTGAATATGTTTATTTCCCAAGGCAATAGCCTAAGGCATGTTATTCTAGTCAAACAATGCAAATGTTCCCATGTGAGCCAAGATTTCATGTAGTCTCTAAAGACAGCCTCAAAATTAGTTGTGGCAGCTTCCTTTAATGTTTTCATTCATTCATTAAGAAATATTTATTAAGTCCCTTCTGTGAGGCAGGCACTACGAAACACAATAGTAAACACAGAAATGAGCCTGTCTTTACAAGTTTATAAATTCTTCACAACCTACTCTCTTAATTTGGACTATTACTAATTTTTAATGGCATCTTTTTCTAGTTAGACAATTGTTTTCTAGAAGACAATTATGTTCTCATGCAAAATTCACATGGAGTAGGACAGAATTGGATGTTCAGCAGTGAACGTCATACAGTATATATGCATTTTGATTCTCAATGATGCATACCTGAAATTTTATGTTTAATGTAATGTTACTTCAATGAAATTTGTTTTAATGAAAAAGATACAGCATTGAATGAAAATTTAATCATACTATTCTCTGCAAGATCACCATGATCAATACTCTGGTATAATTTTTTCCTCTTTTTCTAACCTCTCTATATTTATATTACATAGCATTACTTTCCAAAAAATGATACTATATTATAAACCTTTAATATGTAGCAAATAAGCAAATAAGATTTTAGATTAAGTGTGATTCTCATATAGTCATAGTAGTTCTCAACATACTTACTCTTAACAAAGTTTGCAGACTCTGAATTAACTTGAATTTTAAAACAAACAAGGTTGTGAATAACATGCTAGCCTTTTTAAAAGACAAGTAGTCCTGTAGAGTCCTGAAAGAAAAATTTCCATAGACCTGCCAGCTTTAACCATCTTACCAGATGGTCATTATTCCCCAAATCTTAAAAGATGGACTGACTTTTTCAGACAGGCTTTCTTAAAGAAACTATTCAGTGATTTGGTAATTCTTCCTTCACAGTGCCAAGAATTATTTGAATGGATTATTTTTCAAAAGATTTTTTTTCTAGATTAATAGGAAACTGGTTCCTTTCTGTGGCATTAAAAAAATGTGAAAGACAAGTCAAAATCATTTTTTAAATTCCATTTTATATCAAACCATTTCAGGCAGATTCTACTTTTTTTTCACAATTCCTTTCTACACAATTCCTTTCTATAAGCATAAAGTTATAGAAGATTGTAATTTTCTGTTCTTCTATCTACTTTTATTAAAAACTGAAGTGGGTGTATATAAAAAAAAATGAAAGCCACCTTTCCTTAGTAATAAGGCAAAAAATTTAAAAAAGATTTTAGATTAAGTGTGACTCTCAAATGCTTTTCAATTCCAAGGAATTCTGTGGTGTTCACTTATCAATGGACAAAATGATCACATGATTTTTCTAATTCTCTTCTTATTGCTGTTGTCATTTTCCAGAAGGCAATACTGGAATTAAGGGACCTCCTTTGAAAATTACATTACAGATAGAAAACTCTTTTAGTCTCATGGTATGAAACTTTGTTCACTTTCTATTTTTTATGTCCTTCCATGTTTGAAAAACAATCGTCTACACTATGAAAATGGAAACAATTCCTCTTAAAGTCTATCTTTATACACTTATAGATGCATAAAGACATCAGAAATGGTTGCAATTAACCCTCCTATTTCAGTAAGCGAAGACACTCAGGGAGATGACCAGAGGGAACAATGCTCCCAATGTGCCAGTTACTCTACAAGTTTCTTTATTTTCCCTCATGTAAATCTGATAACCAACTTAAAATCACAGTCCATGGTCCCAGTTTGTGATGACATGTTCATAGTCATAAGATGATTTAATTGTAGAACTGAGGCTTTTGCTGGAGACTTCTTTTTTTTTAAAGATTTATTTATTTATGCATACAAGAGCTGGGGTACAGGCCAGAGGTGCAGGGGCTGAAAGGATTCACAAGAGACAGAGTGGGGAACAGAACAGGCAGACTGAGTGAAATATACTGTTGAGGGGAACAGCAGGCAAGACAGGAGAGGTCTGTTGCACCATGTGGGTAGCTCCCTGGCCAGTTGGGGATCAAACTCTTGCTGCAGAGGCTGTGGATAGATTCACAGTGCTGTGCTTAACCCCTTGGTGCCACCAGGGGGGCCCCAGAGACTTCTGTCTTAATATAGAGCTCTTTCTGCTCTACCAGGCTTCCTTGATCAACCAAAGGCTTATATGAATATAGAATAGCAGAGGGGCTTGGGCTACTAAACCATACTGCTGGAGATAAGAGATTTAAGATGAGGAACTATAAACATGATTTTATCTGTGGCATATACTACCCTGTTAGACAAGATTAGAGATCTCCTCTAATTTAATACCATCTCTTCATAGACCAACTAGCTCAATGTGGCTGAATATATGGCTTCATGGTTTAAGCCTATTGTTAGAAAAAGCTAATATTTTATGGTTTACTTTTATTAAGATATCCTGTCTTTGAATATTGAACTATTTATTATGAGCAAGAATCTGGCATATTCACCATTATTTTAAAATAATAAGCACTTGGGTTCAAATCCAGACTTTGATATATATATATATATATATATATATATATATATATATATTTATATTTATAAAACTCTATGGCAAGGGAGGAAGGGATGAATGGATAGAGTACTGTGGATTGTTAGAACACTGAAAATACTCTGTGTTACTCTATAATGTTGGATACTTGACTTTACGCATGTGTGAAATCCATAAAATATACCCTGAGTAAACTATGGACTTTGGGTGATAATATGTCAACATATGGATAGATTCATCAGTTCTAACAAATGTACCAGTTGGAGGGGGATGTTGATAATGGGTGAGGCTATTAAGTGTGGGGATGGGGTATATGAGAAATCTCTGTATCATCCTCTCAGTTTTGTTGTGAACCCAAAACTTCTCTGAAAGTAATAGTTATTAAAAAATAAATTATAAAGCTAAAATATGCTGTGTGGTAAATACTATGATAGAACTAACTACAGAATAGAATTTGAACATAAGCAAGAAGGTATCTAATTATAGGTGGAGATTATAAGGCTTTGTATAGATGTTCAGCATTTCTACAAAATATAGATCAATGTAACTATAAATATTTAAAGGAAAAAATTTAGACCCTATACTATCTGAGTACATTCCATCCATGTAAGATTATTTTCCATGATTCCTCTTCTGCAACCTATAACCACATACCACAATTCTACCCTTTCCCAAGCAAGTCATTTCTGTAAAAACCCATAACCTGTTCTTATTCTCTACCTTCTCTTCATTACTCAGAAGAAATTCAGATTCATCCATTGAAGAAAAACTGAATGTTTCATGTTTTATATGACATATCTTAACTTTCTATTCTAAAACGTTTTTTCATTCCCTTGTGAGTCCACACATTGTATACACCATACATAATCAGTATACGAATTTACTTTAAACTTCTTGAGTATTTTACATATCTGATAATTCTCAGCAAATTAGCAATTTATTTGATTTATACCAGAAATTTCAAAAATATGTACCACATTTATAATGGTTGACTCTTGTTCTTAAAGAGCTAGGATCTGATCGGAGATACTACCTTGACACAATTTTGATGATGAAATAAATAACTACAAGAATTTAAAATAAACTATCCTGGGAATTAAATTTATGGATCCAAGAATTAGCACTGTGAGTATGACTTGGAATGTAGAAGCAGAACTACTTCACTCAATTTACTATTATAACATTATACAGAACTGTCAACATGACAAGTAACAGGTAATGAGAAAAGCAAGTATATTTTGCAATGACATACAATATCTTACCACACAAATATGATTTATACAATGGCAGTTGATTTTCCAGAGTCCAAACTGAAATAATGACAGAGTGAACATATATAACACAGCTTAAATTCACATTAGGCTGCCATGTCACTCTTGCCTCAGTTTTTCTTTGTTACTATTGATTGGATGTTAAAACAAAGATATTATAATTGATTTCTTATTTGTAGAAAGAAAAGCTTAAAAAATTATGCATTCCTCTTTGGTTTTAATAGTAGGCTTTGCTTCCCTGCAAGTCTACTGGAATTTCAATGAAGATACTAGATATCCACTACCATGCAAAGACTTAATTATAACCATTTTACTGGACAATGCAAAATTATTAGAATTGTGTCCTTTTATGTTTAAATTTAGCAAAGTTGGTTGAATTTTAAGTTAAATATGTTCAGTACAAACATTCTCATCAAAGACTGTGGATGGAGGTTTATCATTTGCTTCTGGTATAATTTCTTTGGTTAATGGAAATGATTTTTAGTTTGAACATTGGTTTACCATACTTAGGATAATAATTAGACCTCAAAGAGAATGATTTGTGGAAAAGAGATCAAGTGGGAGGTCAAGTGTTCTCAATAAAATAAATGCAATAGATTTTTTCTAAATTTTTATGATTACAGTTTTGTCTTGAGGTAGAGAAAAGGAAGAAAAATTTGTAGACTTTTTTTTTAAATGTGCATTAAATGTTAAGGGATAAAATATTCTAGAGTAGAACTAACAGCTAATATGATCCCAACATACCCTGAACAAAACCACAGTAACTAAAGCTGTCTAAGTGCTGTACTTATGGTCATAAACTGAATTAGAAAATCAAAGAAACTATCAAAGAGATAGTAGAGAAGATTCAGATGATTAAGTTAAGAACTTCAAGAATCTTAGAGCTTTCTGATAATTGACTTACATGTGCATAATATACACATATATATGTATTTCATTTGTTAGATTTGAAATAGGACTTTCCCCCAACCTTTGCTAATTATATAAACTTTAAATGGATTTTACCCATGCTTTAATTACTCCACTCACAAGATGAGGCTAAGAATATATTTCAGACATTCCTATCTCCAGGTTGTTCAATATTCAGAAATGATGAAGTGTTTTTGAAATTTACCTGAAGAATCTAGTACAAAAACACAACTTAAAAATAAGTAATTAGGTTGAGATTATAATACAAAGATTTAAAAGGACATGACCACAGGAGAATCTTAAATTGCTTATATAATTCTACCAAATCACCTTATATTCAGGAGCAAAAATTCAAAAGCAAAGGAATAGTCACACAGGAACATATCCTTGTGTAAATTTTAAAATTAGCATCCATTGGGATAATCAGGTTAAGGTCGGTCATTAAACAAAAATATGCCTGAAAAAATAACAAGCATTGTGTCCTTCATAAGACAACCTGGCATCTAGAAAATGCCTAGATCAGACCCTGTGATTTTTGAAGTGAAGATTAAGGGCTTGTAAGTCAGCCTGAGTAACATTCAGGCTTTATAACTTTACTAGTTTGAGCCTGTTGCTTTGAGAGCTGCAGTTTTATCATTTGTAAATTGGGGAAATTACAGTAACTACATTTTGGAATTTCCATGAGGAGTAAATGAATAATTGAATGTCAGATGCTTGGACAGTGTAAGTTCTCATTATAAGTTCTCAATATATTAGCTATTATTTCTTATTTTATTTCACAAATTACTCCTCACATTTTCATAGCTCTTGATTGAAAAGAACAGCTTACCTATCAATAGTTTCTGAGGGAAAAATGTCATAGGAAACAACACATTTAATGACAGGGTATGACTGCTCTATCCTATGTTCAATACCTTTTACCTTTTAATGTACAGAAACAAATACAGGAATACACAGCACTGTAATTCATCATCTATATATACTACACTGTAATCCCCACCAAAAGTCTAGTTTCCACCATCAACTATTCAATTGACCCCTTTTATCCAACATACCACCTCTTTCCCCCTTCCCTTCTAGTGACCGCTATTTCATTCTTATAATCTAAGGGGTTCTTCTTGTTTTATTTTATTTTCTTGTTTTATTTCTTTATCTTCTACATGAGTGAAATCAATGTCTATTCACCTACAAAAAAGAGGAAATCTTGGACCTCCCTGGTGGCCTACAGCTTACATCTCAGCACTACCACCACAACCACGCCTGGCCAGGGAGCTAACCCACATAACAGCACAGCAGACCTCTCCTGTCTCGCCCACTGCTCCCCTGAACAGTGTATTTCAGTAGATCTGCCTGTTGTGCCCCCCACTGTCTCTGCTGAATCCTCTCACCCCTCATACCTCTGGCCTACACCCCAGCTCTTCTATGCAAAAATGAATAAATAAAAAGAATTTTAAGAAAAAGAGGAAATCTTGCCATTTGTGACAACAGGATGGACCTAGGGTATTATGCTAACTGAATTCCGGATATACTAAGTCTGATGGAGGACAACGACTATGTACTGAAACCTATGTGATCTTATAAACCAATGCTACTTCAGTAAAAATTGAAAAAGGGGAAAAAATGGAAAACATATAGCACATATACTAACTACTATTAGGAGATAAGAGTAACAGCCCAGCACAAATACCTAATAAATACTCCATTTCTTTAATTAGAAAAAGTCATGAGCTACAAATCACAGTTGCTAGTTGTGTAACTCCCTAGGTCAATTCATACTTTATGACTCAGTTTTCCATGTTTATAGTAAAGGTAATAGGCAGTCCTTTATCCCTCTAAGATCTTCTAAAAGAATCAAATGAAGCAATACAAATGAAAGTCCTTTGAAGGCTACAAAGTGGTGGTATTAATAGCTGTGCTAATACTCATAATAATTTTAATAGCACAGATAAATCTGGCATTAATTTACAACAATGGATCATCTTACTGAGGACATAACAATGATCTACTTTCAGGATAGAAAGTTCCCAATGAATTGGCAAGTATATAGAAAAAGACTCTTGGAATGATGCCAAGGCTGGAATATCCTCAACACCATGCAGTTTCCAGCTAAGTATGTAAAACTATTCCACCTTGCAAAATATTACTTCATTTAACATTCATCAGTTTGTTCCTGTTTTGAATGTTTGCCAACTTGTTTTCTAGAAGAGGTTTTAAGCTATTTCTACAAAAGGTGGGTTATTGTATTTTTTACTTTATAAAATGATTGCTATATTACCTCTAAGATCTTCAAGAGCAGCCTTTTAAAAATAAGCCATTAATTTGAAGATAAAGTGTTTCATTGTTTCAAAGATGCACTTTGTTATTTACCTCAAGAAAACAGAACCCTCTTTATTAGCATCATTTAGTTATTCTAAAAATGCTTCTTTTGGACAGTTCAAATTCTAAGAGAATTACAGCGTAAGGACTAGTCATATCAAGTATTCAAAAATCTAAGCTACATAAAGTTTTATATGGTTTTAAAATAATTTGGGCTGATTAAATAAAGGACACATGAAAATTCAACTATTTGCAAAACCGTGACAGCATTCTGGTCTATTTTTATGTAAAATATTGATATTTACCCACATTTCTCATATTTATAAATTGAATTTTGTGCTTTGTATTCTAACACATTCTGTCAATTAACAACAAGTGTTTCTTATATAGAATCCACAGAGTAGACCATATACTATGAACCTAGTTTATGTATGTATTGTTGGTAAATATATAGTTTTGGGAACTCTTAATATTATTGTTTGCTGATTTTACTTAAAATATATATATATATATATGTATGTATGTATGCTTTAGCACATCAGGTGACTAATAAAGTCAAGATGAAAAAGAAGTGTGCTGGTTGAGTACATAGTGATGAATAATGCAAACATTACCCAAACTGCCAAACATTATTTATAGAACAGTAGAATAAATTACTATTCTACAAAGGAGTTTCCCAATCTTGCCCTTCTATCAAATGTGTTTTTATATCTGGACTCAAGCATATGTGCATAAAACTTCCTTGCTTTTTCTTCAGACCATTTGAAAACTATTTTATTGTTTTCACCACTGCAACAGAATAAAGGCTGGAAGGAGCCCCATGCTGACTTTCAGCCCTGAGCTATGGCCACACAATAATAAGTCTTGTCATTTGATCCCTGCCTCAGTATAGTCTTACCCCTTAGTGATTTTCAACATAGTCTTACCCATGAGTGATTTCCAGCATGATAGGTTTATTAGAAATGATACCCATGGTGTCAGGGTCACCGGAATAACATCCCAAAGCAATTCTATTGAATTCTATTCAATTCTATTGAAATTGTATTTTAAAATCTGGGTAGTCAAGGATGGAATTTCTGACTCAGTCCAGTTTAACAATTATTACAGATACCTGACACTGCCATCTAACAAGCAATACTGAGGCAATAGTTTACTACAAAGTTGTACAGATCATGGTCATCATTGTCAATTATGCATCTGGGCAACTGGAGGACATTGACTTTTAAACAGACAATTTCAAGAGCAGTACAGTAAATCCTAAGAAATTGAGTACAGCAGTGTGCTCTAGATGCAAGATGTGAAAAATTCAATTCAGACAAAGGTATCAAAATAGCTTCATGATGAAGCATCCATGGGGCAGATCTGCAGGATTCTAAGAGCATTTACATGTCAATTCACCATGATGTGGACTAAGCAACTTACTGAAGTTTTTCTAAATGTTCCATTATTTTTTGAAAAGGAAATGATATAGCTAATGTACAGCCTCCCTGAAATATTGACAAAAATATTAGAATTATTTATGTGTCACATAAATATAGTGTTAACTAACTCAATATTCAAGGATTATAGCTGGATTTTCAAATGCAGTCCTATTAAAAATGTCTAGATTTAGCAATGTGTTGACTTTTTGTTCAGGTGATGAATTTTCAGATGATATTCAATCCTAATGGTGATAGAAGTTATTACTTTCTATTGCTACTTTAATGATTTTGGTGTATCAGTATTTTTCGCAGTTGACTAATAGGTATTTATCGTTTTTCATTTAAGATTTTTAGGATTAAGGATTGAATTTGTAACCTCTGGAAGTTGACAGCAAGCCTGTCCTGATAACATCTTATTCACCTGAACACCACAATGTCAATCTCAATGTCCTTGCAAAGCCACATCAGCTGTAAAGTGGCAAAAGAGCTTTTTGTAATCTGCATCACAATCAGGAAAAACAAACAATACCAGAACACCTCTATTCATAAGCTAAAGTTTTAATATGAAGTGTTTCATTTCAGTCCAGGCTTTCAATATGATTGGTAATAGTAATACTCCTTTTCTTAGAAGTGAAATTGTTCTTATAAAATTATTGGCCTCTTATCTGTTGAGGGAGCTTAAATCCCAAATTATTTAATGCAGAATTAGTAAGCTCAAACTTTGCTGATCCAGCTTCCTCTTAACCTTTCAATTAAAGTGTCTGATGTGGAAAATCAATAGCTGCAGTTACATAATCTGTAGCATTTCATGAGAGAGAGATGGTGCAATTATGACTAAGCTAGATATATAATTATTTCTTTATATCCTTACTAAAGTTAGAAAGCTAAACTTGGAGTGTTGCTCCAGAAAGTGCTTTGCTCCTTGAACACTTTCAAGATGTCAAATCCAAAGACCTTCCTACGAATTGATCTTCAGATTGTCATTATGTGCTAGAAAGGAGAAATTGGCAATTTCCATGGATTCTTTGCTTTGAAATGTCATACTCCCAATAGTTTCTGATAGGACAAACCTTAAAGAAAATAAATGAAAGTGAAATATTTTAGTTTTAGCTACGTTTTTAGTGTCTAACTACTGGATTCCACTCTCAATGCTATTGCTTTCATTGCTAATAACTAGCCCCAATTAGAATTTAATTTATAATGACTTTCTAACAGGTAGTACTTGCATTTTAATAGATAATGGAGATCTAATAACTATCCAGGGGAAAAAAAAATAGAGAATCATGGATAGTGGCAGATGAGAGAACATGAAGAGAAGGCAACATCTGGATTTTGTTCAATTATACCAAATTGGACAACACAAGTTTTGATGCACCTCATTTATATAGTTTCTGTATCTCTGTCTGTCTGTCTGTATCTCTCTTTCTCTCTCTCTGCTCCTTTTTCCCTCTTGTTTTGGGCACCTTCCTCTTCCTAAATCCCTTTACCTAACAGACTCAGTACTACTGCACTACTTCAGTGAATAAAAATGTAGACTTTGAAATCAAAGAGATAGGAGTTCAAACCCCATATCCTCCACTAAGATACTCTATGACTTTGGGCATTTTGTTTTACATCTCTAAACTTCAGTTTTCTCATCTTTAATATAATGATAATAATAAAATATACTCACAGGGTTGTGAAGTTTAAATAGATGGCAACTGGCGCTTAATCTTGCTGAAGACCCTTTAAGAATCCATGTTAACTATGCCCAAACTATTAATACAAGTGATGGAGGGGGGACTATTTACACTGTGGTATAAGGTCCCCCATTGGTTAAGATTTGCAATGTTAAACTTGCACTTTCATATTTGCACATATCATATCCAAGTCCAACTGTCTGAGTAGGTGCCTATGAACATTCAAAAAAATAAAACTGCGAAGAAGCCCCAAAGCCTAGACACCATACATACATAAGTCATTTGATGCACAAGGAAAGGTGCTGTCTGGTCATGCCTGTAGAGCTCATTGCAAGTGCAATAACTAAGATAAATATGTGGGTCAAGAGACTGTTAAGCAGAACCAAGAGGGGTTCAATAAGCCCCCTTTACCTCTTGGCTGAGTTCTCATAAAGTTGCACGTCAAAGTTCTCATAAAGTTTCATTGCCACTACTTAGGATATTTTTAATGTTAATAACTTATTATTCAATATGAAAATAATAATGCAACTAAAACGTCCAAATAAAGCATCCTTTGAAAGTATCTAGTTAAATAAGGTTAGAGATTCAAAGTTTGGGAGAACATTGAAAGAGTCAATACGAAATCTTATTCTACAGTTTGTGAAGACAGATAAAGCTCAGAGTCAAATGAAAATCTTCTCTTAGCAATTTACAGATTGGTAATTTTGCACTGACTCCATAATCTGATTTAGCCTGGATTTCTTCCCCACTATGAACTGGGAATTATATATATATTTTGCAGTCACTCCTCAAAAAAGTAACTGTGTTTCTATTATTTGTCACTGTCTGTTCACAACTGTGTGCAATTAGTATTTGGTACTGCCTTGACATCCTTGGGGCACTGTTGGGAGGTTAAAGTTGGATGACAAGTATAAATATAAAAACCCAGAGCATGTTAATTTCACTTCCTTTCCTTCTACTGTATTACAGTACCATTTATAGTGATATAGGCAGACATGTCATCAGAGCCCTTAAAGTAAATCCTTTTTCTCCCTACCAAGGTGAAGTAACAGATTGTAGAGGCAGGATGGGCACAGTGCAGGTTGTCTGATCTGGCAGATGGATAAAGGAGAGTCCTGGAGCCCTTGGTGGCTTTCTTAAGCTTTTATTGAGCTTTACATGTGGTATGGCAAACAGGTTCTTGGCAGGCAGGGGTGCCGGGGGGCCAGGAGCCTGGTAGGTCTCCAAACCCCCAGCAAGTCTTCACTCTGGCCTTCTCTAGCCTTCTTTCTCCCCTTCTCTCTCCTGCCTCTCTCCTGCTCCTCTACTGCTTCTCTTGGTGCCTATCTCAATACTCCTACCATGGCCCACAGAAGTAAACAACACAACAATCTAACAACTGCAGGTGCCCCATCAGGCAGGGCAATCCTAATGGTGGGAGGGCAGAAAAGTCTGAAAACCATTTACCCTACACAGATCCACACAATTCCAGTCATCGTGCGTTACAACACAATGCCACAAAGCCTTAATCCACAGTTCCAGATTTGAATATTGGTATTCATACTTTCCTGGTATTTCTGTTATCAATTTTTTGTTTGTAACTTAAACAATCTCTGCTTTCTATTCTCTGCTTCACTTTCTAATGCTCTGCTATGCTTCTCATCTATTTTCTTTTACCATTTGCCAAAGAGAACATTGTTTATTTTAAGTAACAGGAGATTATCTCTTCCCCTGACTGATTTTGCTTCCCTTTTGTTCAAAGGATACCCCACTGAGTTTCCTAGCAAACCTTTGACTAGACTTATAATGTCTCTACTCATAGGGCAGCTAAACATGAAATAATAACGAGATTCATAAAATATTACCATTATGAATCGTTGTGCCATTTTGCTATTTTCTTTTCAAATATTGTAACATTACAATGCCAATAACTCTGGAAAGCAGAATCTTCTTTCTGGATTGTAACTAAAAGAAAACTGCTCGAAAGAATTCTAAGTTTTCCAGAGGCATCACTGAATCTTAGTTTTTACTAATTTCTCTATTTGAGAAGCTTTTAAAATAGCAGTTATGTGATTTGGAAATAGCAGTGATTTCTGTCAGGGATTGAGGGATATCTTCACTCCCTCACCAAAAAGAATTTTAAAGCAGTAATTCTGCATTGTACTATTTCAGGGTTTGTACAAAGAGAATTATTTAAATTCCCAAGCCCTCAGGAGTCCACAATCTAAGAAAATAGTGGCAAGAAAAAAAATTTAATTTTTTTATACATAAAATACTAACCAGAGTGAAATCCAGGAAAGTGGACCATAATTTTAAGTCTCGTTCATGTACATGTCTTGCAGTTCATGTTATTGATAGATGTTTGTAGAAAGAGGAACAAACACATTTTATAGTCCTTTCAGAATGTGTTTTTACATGCTAGTTACTCAATAAATACCTAGTGATGATGAAGAGGATTGTTTAACTGTAGTTTTGAAGCTTCTTTGAAGCAAGGAACAAGAAAAGGAAAGTTGATATGCATCAAGATCAGACATGGTCTGTTCTTCCTCAAAGGGCGCTATGCCTGGCCTAGAGTTAACAGGTTCCCGGGCTTAAGACATAGACTTGCCATTTCAGGAATGATCATTCAGCTTATTACACCTCTTTCTGTTCCAGACACAAATTCTGTCATGTCTCATTGTCTCAAACAAAACTCCTGTACAGATTAGCAAAATACACCCATGTGTGGTCATTGAGAATCACCTGCACTGGCTGAGTTTTATTTCTCTATCTTCTTCCAACAAAAGGTATGAAACTATTCAAGAGTTCTGAGCACACCTTCTTTTCACTACTCATTGATTTATTCTAGACTGTTTTTCACAATATTCTGCTTTCACTGTTGTACTTACAGATGTTTTTCTGGTGCCAACACATGGCACAATGAAGACCAGCAAGGCCATTGAGAGAATACTTAATTCTTCCTATTGAAGGGTTTTATCACTTTCCTGGTCAAATCACTAAAACTATCTAAGACTTTTTTTTTCCTTTTTTCAGTATGTAAAATGAGCATAAAGTGTTTTCCCTCAAGGCATGTGTGAAGGTTAACTAAATTATGCAGGCAAATCAGTTTTTAACATGTACAATGCCATGAAAACAAATGGTATTTGAATGTTAGATTGTATATCTCCATATTTGGTGAGGAAAACAAATTCTAAGTAGATTAAATTTGGAGATATTAAATATTGTATTTCAATCTAGCATTTTTTCATAATGACTATATTTTGGGACTACATATAGGTAAAGCATCAGTAACATGTGCATGGAGGCTGACAGATATGTAGAAAATCTCACTACATAGACAAAAGCTATAAAATGTTTAGTTGCTTTCAAGTATTTCTTTTAAATGACACTGAGCTTTCTATAGATTCCAACTGTCCTCTTTTTGCAAAAAGAACCTTCCTAGTTTAAAATAGGTAACCACAAAATGTCCCATATGGATCAAAGACTTTTTGCCCTTTTTTATTAGAAAGTAGCCTTAGAACAGGCACAGATACATGCTCCAAAAAGGCTTTGACATTGCAGCAATGTCAATGATATGTGATGCGAGAAAAAAAAAAAACTTCCAGATGAACACTTAAAAACGTGTTATTTGAAATCTATCTGGAACTCCCCTACCCAGACCCTCGCCCTCCCTTTGCTAGTCCTGCTGGTGTTCTGGGTGGGCTGGGTCACTCCTGCAATTCTGCTAATTAAAACCACAGAAACTACTATCAAAGTCACAGTGACTGGGGTTATTTTCCTTTACAGTTTGCACAAATAAGGTCAAGTAAAGTCAAGCAGTCAGCAGGAGTAATGCAGATTTTAAAACCAATATTCCATTATCTGCATTTTACACCACCTGGGTAGAATGGCAATGTCATCAGGATAATTTTGCATTTAGGACATATATAAATAGTCCTACTAATTGAACCTAATAGTTGATGGGTGATTGGTATGTGTGTGTTGGGTGAGGGAAGTTAATTGTAACTATATTCTCTGTGGAGATGAAAAACTTGAAATTCTTTTGAGAATTCTGCTAAATTGAAGTCATGGTCTAAATATCTCAATCAGCTTATGACTGATTCTCAATCAACTCATGGCAAAATTGAAAAGAAATAAACTAAAAGCTTCAATTGCTATTATAATGGGAAAACTAGTCTATGATCACATGTCAGATAGTCACATTTATCTTTTAGTTCTATTTAATTTTTTTATTTGTCACAGACAATGGTTAGAAAACTGAACATTCCTATTTCAAAATAAGGAGCTTAATTAAATTTGAAAAACTTGAAATGTGAATATGAGAAATAATACTGAATATCTCAGTGCATACTAGTTTAATTTAAAAACAGTATAGATATATGTATGCATGCATGAATGTTGCCATGTATTTGTATGTATTATTCATCGATATCATGTTCTAAATGTATGTGTATGTATGGTTTATTATATATATATATATAAAACAATATATATCGTATTTACAATCTGGTCACTGATAGCAGTAAAGATTGTTAGAAGTAAAGCATGTGAGTCTAGCTGTCAGATTTTTAAATGATCAAGGTAGCATCCCATTTCTGCTTGTCAATTTTGTGGGACCTAAAAGAGTGATGTTTTTTCCATATTTTTAGTTTTGTTTTAAAATATGGCAGGATCATTACTTATAATTATGAAAAGTATTAGACTAACATCAGAGTATACTACATCTTAGACCCAGCTTTCCTTTATCTTTTTTCATCATGGAGAATTATTTGATTTCTTTGGGTCTCAGTTTTTTACATATTACCAAGACGATGTCCTTGCAATATAAAATCCATGAGATAAGCTATGAGAATACTTACTAGGCAATGCACAGTTAGAAATGCTGACACTTTTCTTTGTATTCAGGTAGTTGAGTTTTCTCGCTCTTGTTAGGGTTTGCATTAAACTTAGACCCATGTCACTTATAAATGTAGTTTGTTTCAATTCAATAACTTAACAATGATATAAGGAATCGGATAAAAGTGCATTTAACTCCAAAGTAATAAGAGGAAGTGTAGCTATAAAAAACATTTCTTCAAAAGAGCCTAGGCCACAGTTTCTGTGGAATTGACTTATCAGTCAGGGAAACACCTCCGATTTATGGGCAGAAAGATAGCTATTTCTCCCCCGGCTCCTCAAGGAGAAAGTATTCTAAATTCAGATCTATTCCCACACTGCTTACAAAATGGCAGAGATGTGGGATTATGAGTTTTCCCTTGATTCTCATTGGTTACAACTGATATAGCCAGACAGTAAAGGGAAAAGGAACCATACAAAGCTAACATGATGAGAATAGATCATTCCCTGGTTGCACTACTGAGAATTGAGGTCCTCTGCTCCAAGATAGAGGCAAGTAATTTCTGGTTCTGAATTATTCATTAAACTTTAAAGGTAACTTTTAGCCAATTGTTGAGTGTTGTCATAGATCCTGGATGCTGCCAGTAACTCTGTCTTGAAAACACTGACTGCAGCTATGATTTCAGCCATTAATAGCCAATCACAATTTTTATAGTGCCTCCTCCTTGTGATGTAGTCAATCACAGTTTCAGAGGCTTTATTTACTCTCTGGAAACTGGCTGTGAGCTTGATGATCACTTCCCACTGAGAAATTTACTTTACAGCTTTCTTAAATCTGCAGGGGAACCCTTACAGAGCAAATTGTAGGCTTCCCCCAAGAAGTAAATAGATCTAAAGTAAAATAACTCTTTTGGCAATATAACACTGGCACAAGTTAACAGTTTCTCCTACTCAGTCTGGATACACAGTATTAAATTTCATTTGGCCTGCGTCCATCAATGAGTGTATCTTAAGTGATATTTTTATTCAATGGCTGCTTTTAATGAGATTTTGATGTTCCGGGAAGCTTAGTTGGAGTCAACTGCAATCCATTGATGTTTGGTTGTCTTCAGATTACTCTCTGTTTAAAAATTATTGGAGGCATTTTCCTTCATGGTTGCATTAGAATGTTATGATCTGGGAGGAAATGTGGCATAGAAAGTAGAAGTGTGTACACGAAGAGTAAGAGGAACTCATTGAAGCCTTATTAGTGAAAAACAAAATGCTGAAATATGCAAAATGCATGCGGCATTATGTGCACACCCATCAGATCCTTGCTGGCACAAACTCATTACCCAAAACCTTTTGAAAGTCTTTGGAAAGGTTCCATTTACCTTACTACTGCACAAGCATTTGTAATCCCAACCTCAGAGCAATTAATTTTTCATATACATTTGTGTGCAAAGACCACAGGTTTTATCTGTGTCCACCACACATTTGAGACACTGGCTGGATGGTGGTAGTAGTAGTTGGGAAGGTTGTGGAGACCAGAGATAAAAAGTAAGAGGATGAATGTCAGCAGTTTTACTCTTTTCTAGATGACTGATTCCCATAATTGTAAGTTATTTGCAGTGATAGGGAGAAAGTTACTTACCGTGGGTTTGCTTGCCATCAATTTTCAGCTTTCAAAAAGAAACTTCAGGAACAAGTCATTTGTCATCATTGAATTATATAGCTAGCCACCAGCTAGTGGCAATTCTCTGCACACTTTGGTGTAGTGTAGTTGTTGTGTACCTGTCAACCATTTACTCAAGCGCTAAGACAGATTGAACTTTTCTGCACACATTAAAGGATAAAATATACCAACAATATCTTCCATGTTACTTATAAGAATTTGCAAACCCTTTCTCAGCTATTCTTTCTATAAAATCGGGGGCTGTGTGTCACACTAGGATTTGCAGCTAGCAGCTGCATCTTCAGAAATGAGGAATGGAACATTCTTTTCTTCTCCTATCCAGCTAAATATTACAAATAACTTCTGACTGGATCCTAAAATAAAGTCGTTTTTTCCCTCCTGCTTGACATGATTAGTTTTGAAGCTGTGTTCTTGTTTACTCCAACCATATCCTCTCTCCTCTTCATTACTCAAGGATTTTTCTTCTTAACTTCTTCCATTTATTTTTTGACGCTCCAAAGCTGTTTCATCAAGTGTGGGGGTAGACAATACAATATACAGAACTATAACTTGGCAAACTATAATGATTACTGAATCCACAGAGAAGTTGCTGCACAATTGCCCATATTCTCTAGAAAATAACAGTTGCTATAGAAAGCAAAAGGTTTGAAAAAGCTTGCTTTTATTGAAATAGAAGAGATACCTTGTTCTTGTATTGAGTCTTGTTAAAAATAAAGGAATTTACAGAAGAAAAGTGGAGCAAAATGTAGTTACATCTGGTAGCACATTCATAAATAAGACATAATCATATTTATTTATTATAACAGAGAATCATTTTAAAATAACTAGAAAAAATTTATTGTAACACATAAGAACTATTACTGTGAAAAACTTTTATCTTTTCAAATCTATTACAATGATTTGTTTTAAAGAGTTTTTTAGCTACAAAATTCCCTTAAAAGGCATATATTAAAATATCTATAACTTAAGTTCACAAAATAGTTTCAAGTATTGTTTTGTTTTGTTTTTGAGAGAATTCATAGATTCCAGCAGGAGCTATAAGAAAGTAGATTTTAAGCATCACTGAAAATATAAAGTATAAAATAGCAAAAGAAAACTACACAGTGAATGACCATTCTACCTTCCTAAAGGCAACATTATGAATTTTTCCAACTCAATAGTTAACATCATGCACTGACTACAATTACTGCTTATCCTTGGCCTCAATCCCTTAGCTTCGTGACTATAGTGACCCTGATTTCCATTCTATTTCAATCACATTAAACCTTTTCTCTTAGACAGAACGACATCTAATTAACTTTCATACATCTGGGCTTATCAAATTGGCATTGAAATATTTTGAAGAACTAAAACTCCCTTAACACAATTTTTCATTCTTTTATATCTGTTAACTCTATCCTTATATTCTTGTAATTCTCAGGTCCTTGATTATTCCCTTTGCATTCAAATAGCTACTTTTTGGGGAGATTCTCTTTTCTGTCCCAACTGAACCCAGTGTCAGTCATTTCAAATACATGTCAATGCTTACCTTATAATTTTCCTCCTCTTTTTCATTTTGCAATATTTGTCTTGCAATTCCTGAAATTCTCTTCTATCTAACCTGTCCTAAAGCTACCAAACTGTGCTGGAAGAAATCACAAAACCAATCTAAATATAATACATTTCCAAGCCAGCTGCCAGATTGTATTTTTATGACTGCTAGGAAACCCCTGTATCCTCAAGCTGTCACCAGGATGTACTGTGGGCCAGGACTTTGTAGTCAAAGTCTTAAGTTTGATTCACAGAACCATCTTCCTCTTACTGAGATTTTTGACCAAGTTACGGTCTTTAAAGATCCTGTCTCCTATATTTAAAATGAGAGTATTTACTGAACATACTCCATAGAGCTCTCAGAACAATGAAATAAGTTAGTGCATGTAAACTATTAAGCATAAATCCCTAAACAGATATTATTTTTCTATTGATTACTACAATTATTTTTCTATTGACAACCAACTGCAGGCCCTTAACATATATGATTTCTGACATTTCTACTTACTATTGTATATTTGGTAACCGTGACCTTATTCTTTTTTTGAATTTTATTTAATTTTATATATTTTTACATCATTTTTCATTTTTGCACAATGTATTCTTATAAAAATTTCTCTTTTAATCTTGACCACTGTCCTTTCTAAATGTCCTAGCTCCTTTTAATTTCATTTCCATCTTCAATCTTTCTTCTCTGGTACATAGTTCCTTCTTCTTTGGGTGGCAAATATGCTCAATTTCTTCATTTCCTCTCTGAGATGTATTTCAAGTTTCCATACCATCTGTCCCATTACATTGCTGATAAAATTGTGGAATAGTGCAAATCTTGATGTCTCTATTTTCTCAAAATTCATTTGCTACTAAATTTATCTCTTTAATCAGGAATAACTGTGAATCTTTTCTATAATATATGTCCATGAATATTATATTGAAAATATTCTCTCCAGAGAGCTACTAACCTCCAAATCATTAATATGCACCCCCCCTTGAAATCTCCCTCCATATGATTTCCAGGTTCTATATAGTCAACATTCACCTCTCTTCTTGCCAAACATTCCCTGATTGTCTCTAATTCAGGCTCCTCTTCCACTTCCAATCCCCCAACAGCAATCACTCTTGTCAAAGATATATTTTGTTTAGCCTGTCTGTTATCTGTTTTTTATTCACTCAGAGGCATGATATTTATTTCACTGCACTGGTACAAGAAGCATTTTTACACTGCTCAACTTTCTTTGAAGAAGATTCCTGAATCTGAAATCCTAAATTGGGCCTCTTTGGTGGCACAAGAGGTTAAGCACAGCAATATGAAGCTATCTGCAGCTTCTGCAGCATGAGTTCGATCCCTGGCCAGGGAGCTACCCACATGGTGCAGCAGACCTCTCCTGACCTGCCCAATGCTCCCCTCAGCAGTGCATTTTGGTCAATCTGCCTGTTCTGTTCCCCACTCTGTCTCTGGCTATGCACCCAGTTCTTGTATGCATACATAAATCTTGCAAAAAATAAAAAATAAACATTTTGAAATCCTAAATTATGGCCTCATTCCTCAATTCCCAACTCAAGATTTAAATAACATGTTGAACTTCCTTGCTTTGATTTACCTGGAGCATTTTAAATTAAATTAGACAGGAACAAACTCAGTCCACCTCTTACTTTTCCACTGACTTTCTTATTTCTACTAAAGTACCACCATTCTCCCAAAAAATCAGGAGCTACCTTTAATGTCTTTCTCTCCAGCTGCCCCCACAACTAAATATTTATCAGGTCTTACAAATCATATATTTCTCACATCCACATCTCCCTCCACACACATTTTCATGATTCTAGTTCAGGCTCCTAGTTGTCCTGTTTGAGACTGTTACAATAGCATCCTAATTGGTTTTCACACAACTCGTCCACTTCCATACCCATTTTACATTTTGCTAATTATGTCATTAGTTATCTTGAAATGATTCAGAGACTCAAGATCATACTCTTATTCTTGCTGTCTGATTCGCTGCCTAACCTTTTCAACTCTATTCTCTAAACCTCATGTGTAGGGACATGCCATGCTGCATGTAGACAGCTCATTTTTTTCCCTAAATACCTGCCACGTTTGATGATCTCTACTGTTTTAACTCAGGTTTTTGTTTTCTTCTGAAATTCCACTTAATTTCATGCTATTGAAGAAATTTTATGTATTTCTCAAACTGTTACTTAAATATAATTTTCCTGACACCTTCCCCAATACTTCCAACTGGTATGAAATCTGTTTATTTTGTGCATTCAAATTAATGCAGGCAGCATTGGTGGCTCAGTCATAGTATTGTCCCCTCCCAAAATAATGTAAATTTTTGATGTGATTTGCATGTATTAATCAGCATTAGTTTTAACCAGTTTATTAAAAGAAGATATTTTATAGTATTTATCTTTGTATATCTCATACCATATGCTCAGTTCTAAAGAATAATAATAATTTGAATTGCTGAAATGTGCTATTTATAGGAATGTGGCCAAAGATATAAAGAAGGAAAGGCTACAGAACATGCAAAAATACCATGACCAACCATTGCATTTCACTCTATTTTTAAACACATTTGAGAACTTTTTAAAATGCAGGCATCCACTTCTGAAAGGAATTTCTAAATTTCTACTAAATCTATAAAGTTAATAATTTAGAATGTCCTCAAAATTAGGTTCTATTAACCTTTATCCCCAACCCACTATAGCCATCCACATCCATAACCCACTCTGACTTTGCCACCACAAATATGTTCCACACTTCAATTCTCAGTCAATTCTCTGTACTGTTTTTTTACTGTATTGAGCTTCTTCCCCTACAATTTTCTTCCATATTACCAGCTCCTTACTGGCTTCACTTTTTTCCACTATCTAGCTTTGACACCACTATGATTGCCCCAGGCCAAATACAGTCTTGCCATTTCATGCAATTTGCTTGCTTTTCCATCTTTATCTCCTACAGCCTGATTGCAACACTTGGAGTGTTTTCTCCACATCACCCAGATAATGAGCTTCTAGGCAAGATCAAATATATATATATATATATATATATATATATATATATATATATATATACAGACTGTTATCTATTGACTCGGGGTCTTCTTTCCTCTAAATATACTTTGTCTTAGCTCAAGCAGTATTGCCTCTGGCAAAATTTTTCTGATAAAACTTTCCATAGCCTTCCAGGCTAGTTAGGTGCTTTTCTTTCATGTTCCAATAGCAATCTATGCATACACTGCATTAATTTCTTCAGTAAATATTTCTTAAATCTATGTCCATGGACTTGTCTCTTTGATTGGTTCATTGGAATGAACAAAGCAGACAAACTTCCTGCCATCCTGAAGTTTACATTCTGGTGAGGGAAATATTAGACACATAAGCAAATTAAGGGTAATATAATGTGAGGCTATAACAAGCAGTAGAAATAAAATAGAGTAAGGAAGTATCCTATTTCAAATGAGAAATTTTAAATTGCTTATGACCATTCAACTTTTATGCTGCAACTTAGGATTCTAAGACCATAATATGATAGAGAAATGCTCTCTAAAGAACTAACATTAGAACAATGACTGGAATAAAGTTGAATAATTTCTAAAAATCATATATAAATGTTAAGTAAAATATATAAACAAATGTATATTTAAGTTAATATTATCTAGTTTACATGTTAAAAACATAAGCAGCTTATACAATCCATTTTTATTGAATATTCAAATTGTTTATTTTTTGTAATTATAAACTATACTGTTATAATAACTATTTCCTTTGGGGAGATTCTTCTAAACTTATGAGATAAAAGGTATGCTAACTTACAGAATTCAGTTCATATGCTAAATCTTAACCAGCAATTAAAAATGTTGCTTGGTGTGATATGCAGCTTCTGAAAGCTCACAAAGTTCCCTACTTGGTATCTACTTGCAATTCTATCTACTTGACTGTGGACCCCATATAGGACCCCTTTTAATGAACAACATATGCAAAAGTGATAGATTAACACTTTCAGTATGAAGTTATGAGGAGACTTTGTTTGCAGACTTGCAAGCCCTTCTCTTTTTCACCAGCTCTACTACATTTACCCTTCCTTACATTTACCATGTTGTGAATTGCCCTAAGGAGAGGTCTACATAACAAAGAAGTGAGGGCAGCTCCAGCCAACAGCTAGTGAGGAATGGCACCTTCAGTTAAACAAATTGTGAACTGCCAGTAACCACATGAATGGACTCAGAAGCAGATCTTACCCCATCTGAGCCATCAGATGTGATCACAACCCCAGTGATAGCCTTTTGAGAGACCTTGAGAAAGAGGTACCTATTTGAGATGTACCAATTTCTGATACATTAAAACTATGAGATAATAAATGGTTGTTGTTTAAAGAAACTAGGTTTTGGGGTACTTTACAAAGAAAAAGGGGTACTTTACACTTGTTATACTTTATGGCAAACATATAAATGTTGAATAAATGAATTAACTGCTCATGATTTTCTGCTATACTATCCAATTCTGTTTTTTCCTCTTTTATTAGTGATCATATTTGCTGATATAAATTAGTTCCCCAAATTACTCAGTATTAAATATAATTACTTAAACATTGAGAAGTCAGATCTGAGTATCATTTAGAATTACATTTAATCATCCAATGTAATTGCAAAACTTCTAATCACCTCACAAGTAAAGCTGCTAATTATTGCATGTGTTTGGAATAAGTGAAAAATCAAATCCTGGATCTGCCACTTACTAGTTATATGACCTTGGATGAGTGGCTTAACTTCACTAAACTGCCTCAATGTTCTAAATCTTGGAACATTTTTGTGAAAATTAAATGTTTGACCAATAATAAGCAAAGTGAAGCTATTATAATTAGGATCCAATGACATATCTTAAACAGAATCAAATTTGCAAGACTCTCAATCATATGTTAATTTTACCAATTTATCCTGTACTGATTCAGGTCATATTTGAAAAAAAAAAAAAAAACAAAATAAGTGAGCATAAAATCTCAAACTTAGGTTAGAACTTAAAGAAGATGAACTGTCATGAAATATTTTAACATTGTTCATTTTTAAATGTTATTACTTTATTTGTTTATGGTCCTTGAAGCTTTATGATGTAGAGAAACAGAATTGTTTTATTTATAGCATGCAGAAATGCCAAAGCCAACAGAATTTCCATTATTTTTCCCACCTGAAATGTCCTATTCATCAAGTTCATAAAGAGTCACTTTGAAATTATGATGCAATCTGAAAATGCCAAGCAACTGTATTTTTACTTTTCTGTCATTTTTTTCCTATCTCCTGGCATAACTTGAAAACGTTATTACATAGTTAAGAAATGTTTCTCTCTTGGAAAAGGATCCATTATTTCCAAACTGCAAACCTAAGGAGAAAATCCTACTTGTGAAGTAAATATGCTCTTTTCCAAGTAAAATTACACTAAGGAAGCAATGGAATATGACTCAATATTAAAATCTCTGACAAAGGAAATGAGATAGTCAGTTTGATATCATCTCCTACATAAAACTTGCTTAAAAATGTTGACTATTTTAAAATAATCCTTCCTAAACAGAAAATATAGAAAAACTTCTCTAAAATATTTTAAGCAAATTAAGGATATTTCCAATATCTATTTTTTTTTAGAAGCTGAGTACATTTAATTATTGAAATGGATTATAATATGTATTTTTTTTGGGGGGAGGATTTTTTTTTTATTGTTATATTCCCCATACAATTGCAGCCCCCCCATTCTGACCCCAATCCCTCCCCTCCCGCCCCGCCCCCCTAAAAGTGTCTCTGGTTCATAGTTTTTTGTTGATTTTGATTTTCACTTTCTTATAGTTATTCATTTTCCTGGTCCCTTATTTAAGTTTTCTAGATTCCTGCTATGAGTGAGACCATCCGGTATTTTTCTTTTTCTTTTTGGCTTATTTCGCTGAGCATGATCCCTTCCAGCGCCATCCATGTTGCTACAAATTGCATGTGTTTATCTTTTTTGAATGCTGAGTAATATTCCATGGTATATATGTGCCACATCTTCTTGATCCAGTCATCTATTTTTGGGCATTTGGGTTGTTTCCAAAGCTTAGCTATTGTAAACAGTGCTGCTATAAACATAGGGGTGCAGGTGTTCTTTGGAATTGATGTTTCTGTGTCCTTTGGGTAAATACCTAGGAGTGGAATTGCTGGATCATATGGAAGCTCTATGTTTAGTAGGTCCAGAAATCTCCACACAGCTTTCCACAGTGGTTGGACCAGTTTGCACTCCCACCAACAGTGCAGAAGAGTTCCTTTTTCTCCACACCATTGCCAACATTTGTTGTTGCTAGTTTTTTTAATATGTGCCATTCTCACTGGTGTAAGATGGTATCTCATGGTAGCAGACCAATGGAATCGAATAGAAAATCCAGAAATAAACCCACAGATTTATGGTCAACTAATCTTTGACAAAGGAGCAAAGACTATGCATTGGAGCAAAGAAAGTTTGTTCAATAAATGGTGCTGGGAAAACTGGGTCGCTACATGCAAAGAATGAAGCTTGACCACTACCTCACACCATACACAAAAATCAACTCAAAATGGATTAAAGAACTAGACATAAGACCTGAAACCATAAAATATATAGAAGGAAATATAGGCGAAACACTACGTGATTTGCACATCAAAGACATCTTTACAGACACATCACCCAAAGCAGTGATAGTGAAGGCAAAGATAAACAGCTGAGACTACATCAAATTAAAGAGCTTCTGCACAGCAAAAGAGACAATAACAAAAACAAAGAGAAACCCCACCTACTGGGAGAACATTTTTGCACCCAACACTAATGATAAAGGACTGATCACAAAAATCTGCAAAGAGCTGATGAGACTCAACAACAACAAAGAAAATAATCCAGTCCAAAAATGGGCAGAAGAGCTAAAAAGAAACTTCTCTGAAGAGGAAATGCAAATGGCCAAGAGGCATATGAAAAAATGTCCAATATCTATTAATATTAGGAGACAGTGATATATTTTCTTTGAAAAATTTTCCTATCTAAAGCTGAAAAATAGGGCCTCCCCTGGTGGCACAGAGATTGAGCACTGGGCTGCAAAGCTGCCTGCAGCCTCTGCAGCGCCAGTTCGATCCCCGGCCACCGGAGAGGGTCCCACATGGAGTGCAGACCTTTCCTGCCACCTGCTGCTCCCCACAGCAGTGTTTTTCGTCAGTCTGCCTGTTCTGTTCCCTGCTCTGGCTCTGGTGAATTCTCTCACCCTCCCGCGCTTCTGACTATACCCAGTGCTTGTATAAAAAAATAAATAAATCTTTAAAAAAAAATAAAGCTGAAAAATAAATCAACGCTAGAATTATTTGTTCTCTTTCAAGTACATAATAGTTTTTCAAGCTAAACGTCAATACTCAATTGATATGTATTAACAGTTAATTTATTCAAAAGAAATTTCAGAAAGTTGTTAGAAGCAGGAGAGTTGTTTTTGTCTTTAAGATCTTATAAACTATACTCCAGATCATAACTGTAGAAGTATTTTTTCTAGAAATGATGATGTTTCTTCTTGCATCAGGTGGGATATCTGGATTATGTCAATCTGTTTCTTTAGCTGTATGTTCCAGAATTAACTGACCAGCATTTTTTAATTTAAAACAATCTTTTTTACCTCTCTAAGTGCTAGAATATTTATAATCATTTCTAATATTATACTTGTTTTCTAACATATAGTTCAATATCCACGTGGACTCCTATGAATGAAAACTGATTTTTTAAAATGCACCTTTCAGTTCCATACATTTTCTGTTAGTTTTCATTTTCATATTCATATGAAGGATATACTATTAACTTACTAAAATCATTAATAGTAGTTATTATAATTTGGCAATTACAAATAAAATTTGGGAGTTGACTTAGCATTGCTATTAGTGTTCTCCTGCCCAATAATAATGTTACAAAGTTCATTGTGCATGTATGTAAATGAAGATTATTGAAATTATAGTAAGTTTTAAAAATAAAATTTTATAGTCAATATTTTTGAGCAAGTGTTATGTAGGCGATGATATAATTGTAGTCCTGTGTTTGTAGTGGTTATCTACTTTTTATATTTTTATAGTGTCAAATATATTTTTGGATAACTGATAGTATTATTAATATTGAACATGCTAATTTATACTTTGTTACCATTTTGTTTCTTTCAATATTTTTGTTATCATGGATTATTATTCTGCAGGCAATTTGGGACACATATTTACACATGCACTCACACATCCACAGTCAAAATAATTAGAGATATTCTCTAAGTTAAGTTTTCATTATTGGCAGCATGAATTTCTTGAACTGTACCATGAATGTAGTCTGCAAAGTTCTACGACACATTTCAGATTTCATATTCTTTCTTTCAAAGGTAAGTTGAAAGGTATTATATCCAACCATGTTCTGGATCATACTGTGACCATCATTTATCCAGGATTTTGACCCCAGGATTTTATTGCTATGCTTATTTTTGTTGTTTTCTACTGCATTTGTTCTCAGAAAAAGCCAAATGAAGTTCAGGAATGATATAAAACAAAGGTTTTTCATGAATTCAAATGGAAAAATGTGATCAGAGAATGGAGACCTCGTATGAGGACAGAGTACATAAGCCAAATTTTTAAAAAGTCCTGTACCATGGCAATTAGAAACATGCAAATTGTGCGTGAACAAGCTTCAGCTACTTTCTAGAATATTCCAACTTACAACAGTTGATGAGTAGTATCATAGTAAGTGTGCAAAATAACTGCAATGACCTGAAAAGTGATTCAATGATGATATCATGTTATCAAAAGTAAAAGATAAAATCAATGCCAATGAAAAAATTAAAATATGATATATATCTTCATATTATTAAACCCAACCTGGTCAGTTTAAAGTCATGAAAACAATTTTGTATACCATATTAATATTGTTAAATTTTATTATGTGGTACAATACCATGTGTATGAAGTTTAACTTATACTGCTAAATTACATAGTGTTATAAATTTAAATGTTACCTCAATAAAATAAATTTTACCAATTTATATTTTAAAATTTTACTTGTAATTTTTATTTTAGTTATATAGGTGTAAAATAAATAATAAATTTATTTTTAATCTTTATGCATATTTATTGCATATGTTTGTGTATGTGTGTTATATTATATTACAAAAGTAAACCTATTAAACAATGTTTTCTACAATTTCTTAATTATTATTATTACTACTACTTTTTAGCATTATTATCTACCTTTGATTGGGTTCATTTGATGACTCTCACCAGAGAAATCCTGCCCTAGAATTTAAATTTTTTCAAACACAAACCACAGTAATACCCTTACCATAAGAATGCACATACAGCACTGAAAATTTCACAGTTCTTAAATCTGCACTACAAATGTAAGAATAATGAAATTCAATCTGACATTTTCTTTCATTTCAGTTTCCCAAGCTATTAATGACTCATTGAATTAACTTAATAACTAATAATGGTGAAACCATATACCTTATAAACCACAGCTCCAGGAAACTCTCCAAATAATTCAGCACCCTTAAGAGGTAACTTTATGTATCAAAGGTCCAAAGCTGGGCCTAACAGGAGGGGAAGGAGCTATCAATGCAAGAAAAAAATTTGTTAAAAATCATCATTAGTATATATATTGCTGGGGAAAGACTCAGGGAAAATGATGAACAGAGAATGAAATTGAGATCTACATTAGTATAAAAAATTTCCTTAAAGTTTACCAAAGTAGAATAGCAAGTGATTCTAAGGTTAAAAAAAAATCCTACTTTGAATAAAAAATAATTTGGTCATCATGTACTGATATGCATAATTCATCCCCAGCAACTGAACTGAAAGTTGGGTTGTAACAGAATCCACCAGAAATAAGACAATAGATTGCATGCAATTAAGTATGTAGGAGAATTGAGCTAGGGCTATGGTGAAACTGATGAAGAAATAAATCTGATCAAATGAGGTTGAAAATAAATGTTGGTAGCATGTATGAGGGCATAATGACAACCAGAAGAAGGCCTAAAGACAAATATGTTAAAAACCCTGTGTCCATTAGTCTATTTAGTCGATCTACCCCAGCTGACCTGAAAGTAAGCAGGGAATTTACATCTATTGGTATTCATATTCATCCTCTCTTTGAACAGCAAACAGCTCAATACTGGGTCAAATCATCTGTATCTTGAGTTTTCTGAATAAAAGAAATCTCTCAGGTGCTGCTACACCAATATAATATTCCAGCTCCATTTTGAAAAAACATTTCCATATATACTAATGGCAAGCTTGAAAAAGGCAGCTATACGTGTGATTTGTGTTAAAGATGCCAGCAATACACTGCTCTGGGACAAGTTCTTTAAGTTGCTGAAATACATTTATAATTTCTAGTACTGTTATACTCTTTGGGAAGTGAAACATTTAAAATGAATTTTAAAAGAATTCAAATGTAACAATGGAAAATATGTAAACAGTCTTTTGTTATACTGCAAACTATTTTTTTAAATGTATATTATTAAGCAACATTCTGAGAGAGTGCAATTTTCTTTGAGTTTACAAAGCATGTAATAAAAATCAATCTACCTACAAATATATTTTAAGAGTTTAAATTATCTGTTCTACATATCAACACTAGTTTACTAAACCAGATATTTTAGGTATGCCTACCACTATAGGTCTCAGTATAGATTGTTAATATCTCAAAAGAGATTGTTTTACAAAATACCAAATAATAACTAGGAATAATCATCTCCTTTCTGACATGTTTATGTGTATTTCTGGGTCTCTGTGGTTTATGTTCTATTAACTATAGATACCAAACTTAAAATCATTGGATGGCTGTGCTCATCCTCATTTGTTTGATAGTATCTTTAGTAATCAAAATTGATTTACATAGATCTTTAAAGATTCTTTTACTACAAAAGAGATCAAGCATTCAGGGATTAAAAATCTATCAGTAGTAGGAATGAATGAATGAACAGTCTACCAAATAATCTACTTGGAAAAACTCAAGTCCCATTTTTCTCTTATTCATCACCAAAAATATTGGGTGAAAATGATAGCAAAAAACAACTACCTTCACTATGTTAAATAATTAAAGGTTGAGCAGGCATGACTAATATTATTATAAACAGAGTTTTCTGTTGTCGGGTTGTATTTATCCCTGTGGTTTCTTTATTGGGGCCATGACAATGCCCAGAGCAACTCATGGGTATTAGCAAAGAAGGTCTGGACATCAGTCAAACAGTTGCTATACTTTGTTTGCAAAGTAAAATTTCTCCATTAGAAAAGCATGAGTAGGCATAGATATTAAAACTAAGAGGAGAGAGCGGGAGTAGGGGAGGGGAGACAAGGTATGGAGAGAAATAAAATAAGAAGGATGGGAAAGAAAGAGAAGGGGAGGAAAAAGGAAAGACATACATATGAACATATTGTAAACCAAATTTTTCTAAGAAAAATTTTCAGTTTCCTTCATCTAAAAAAAAATACCACTTTTCCTCTAAAGGTTGTATTTTGCACGACAGATTCGTGAAAGAGTGATTGTTAGATATATGTCCAACTTTCTATTAAAGTCTGTTGTTCAGTTTAATATCTCATAAGCTTATATTTATGAAGATTTTGAATAGAACAATAAATCTGATGAGTTATCTGCTGTGGGTCTCTTATATTTACCTGCTAATTATTAGAAAAGTGATGGAGAGGAGACACAGAAATTCATCACCCCCCTCCTGGGATTCTCCAAACGGTGCAGAACTGAAATCAGCAATGTATCTCTTATTTGGTACATCTGTGTAGTCTGGTAGGAGAAATAAGTCACAGAATCATTTATTATAAAAAAAATAGAGACATTCAGGATGGAGTCTGATTCTCACTCAGCAGGGACTTAGGAAATAAGAAGCATGAGCTATGAACTTTGTGTGGGTGCCTTGGTGGTGGGTGTGGCATGGCAACATACATCTCAAAAGGTGGGATCCTATATTTCTGAATCATATACAGTATTGTAAACCAGTGCTACCTTAATGAAATAATTTTAAAATAATTAAATATACTGAAACTAGGAAAATGAATAAATAACTGAGTCACTGAGGGGACAAAATACAAAATGTTGAGAGCAAATATAAAGGTACATTTAAAATTGGGGAGAAATAGGATTATAGTAAACATTATGAAACTGATCAGTCAACATGCATAGCTTTTAAAAAAATGGCAATTCCATATTATTCTAGTTACCACCCAATGAAATCACATTACATGATTTTCAGTATAGATAATGCCACTACCAAATCTGAAAATTTACACATTAGTAATGAATATTAAATATAGATAGCTTTGCATATACTCATCAGCAATTTCACCACCAATATCTATTTTCTTTAATAGTCAAACACCATGATTGGCTTTACATAAATGAAGTTGGCATTAAAGTAGATGATCTAATGCATATAAATACTGGTCTTTATTATTTATGACATCATGAAAATATTGAGTGGGCTTGTGAATTGAAGTGAAAAATAGGCATTCCCATTTAAAATGGGAATTCTATACAAGTAACTGATCCAAATATTAAAAATCTGTGCTTCCTCTAATAGTGGTCAGAAGCTCATCAATATTTTTCCCCACCCCCCTAGCTCATCAATATTTTTGTTCTTTTGTTCTATTTGTGCTCTCATCTTACATTTACTAAAAGCTATGCATGTTGACTGATCAGTTTCATAAAGTTTATTATAAGCTTTTATCTTAATGTACTCATTAGCAATAACTAGCATGTTATTCATACTGTATCTCTATCTTCCTTCTATGCGATATTTGATAAAGTGTGTTATTTCTTTCCACATTAATGACCATTTTAAAATTTCCTCTTTCAATATCTGCAAAAGATTTAATTGCTCTACCTATTTCAAACAGGAAAGTACTGCATATTTTATAAAATTGTTACTGACTCATAGTGTGATTCAATAGACCAAACTTGAAATCTCTGATAAATTCTTCCTAACTCAGAACTGGGTGGAAATAATACACTCTCCCCCAAAATATCTACCTGCAGGGTGCTAACATTAGCTCACTCAGAATAATTAGTAAGATAAATTTGCTACATAACTGTGAAATCCAGTGTTATACCCATTGGAAGAGAAGCTGCTTTATTAAATAAAATTTCCAGAGTATCCAAATATTTTGGTAGGCTAAAATTATATTAAATAAGGCTTGAAAGACCCACACCATCAGCTGGGAGTTGGAAATATTTGCTGCTTGAAGATTAATTTATTTCTACAATGATAATATTTTCAGTTGTTTTGGTTTTACTGAACCAGTCACTCTTTTCATTAGTACAGAATTATCATTCTGCCAAATTCTTGAATGAAGGTTTTTTTAACATTTGAGCAATGAATCAAGTGTTTCTGTTTTTACTGAGTTTTAGAATTCAGCGTATATCTATCACAAATGAAAACAAACCTTATGAAGTTTTATTGTTTATTTAATTTTGTTTTCTGTATAATGGGTATAGTGCATAAGCAGGTAAAATGATTTTTACGTAGATTTCAGAAACAAAGTTTAATCTTGATTGAAAGGATAATCAACTACCTTTCATTTAAACAATTCACAAAATTCCTAACACATTCTCGTATTTTCATGTTGGCTATGAATTCTACTGAGAAATTTTAAAATCACTAGATCTTATAAAATTTAAGAAATGAAAAAAAAAATTTAAAATGAAATGAAAACATCCTTGTTAATCCTATCAAAACATTTCATTATATCAGTTAGTAATTTTCTTCCAGATTGCTTTCCTTTGTGTGTATTTGTTACGCACACAATATGTAAGAATGTTTAAGTGTTAAAATTATTGCTTACATGCAAAAATTATCCTCCTTTTCTGCTTAGTATTGTATCATAACTATTTTTAAGATCACACAAAGCTGCTTGAAAGAAAATTTTAATATCCATAAATATATTTAGGATTGCAATACAATTTAATCAGCCCACTGTTTGGGTTTAGGTCACATTTCTAATTTAGGTGTTATTAGTAATACAGATAAAGATATGTGCTATATACTTTCCCCCTGGATTTACAATTATTTCCTTAGGATAGATTATGAGAAGTAGAATTATTAGTTAAAATAATATGAAAAGATATTTAAAACTATAGAATACAGTGAAATACTACAGATATGCAAAGAAAATAGGTAATCACCTTTCCATTCCATCTAATCTTTATCCCTTAATTAATGCTAATAATTATGTTTATTTTTATATAAATTTCCTGTGCTAGATCAGTATAGCCAAACACTTATGCAAATTTACTATATATGCATTTTCCTCTTTAGTTCTTCTATTTTAACCAATAAAAATAAATAACTCCACAATTATCCTTAACTTTGATCTTTCCATTTAAAAATATATAACATTAGAATTTTTCCAAATCAATGATTAGCATAGAACACTCACATTAATAGCTGCATGCTAGTACATAGTACAGATATACAGTAATTTGTTTTATTACTAATTGATATTAATGCTGTTTCAAAGAGTGCAGCAATAATAATAGCACATACATCCTTATGTACTGATGCTTTTATCCTCTATAATAAATTCAATTGTGAGACTGGTAGAATTTTAATAGATAGGTCTAAACTAACAAAAGGTTTTAGCCATTAATATATCTTCTCTTCCCTGTCATTGTAAACCAAGCTCTGTAAGAGACTGTCATTATCTCACATTAAACTAACTTAAGAACTGTTCTAGATCCTATCATTTTAATAAGGAGAGAAGTTACTTTCTTCAAATTTTCTCTTTCCTATAAGTGAGTTTAAATATATTATCATGTTTATTTCCAATTTCCATCTCATATTCCATGAATTACATTTCCATATTTCTTAAAAATCCTCATACTGAATCATTTGAAATGTTAGCATAAAAATCTAGGTGTTATTTACATATTAAGAATTTTTTAACATTGTCATTTTGGAGTCAAATATATAAATCTTATGACATGTTTTATGGTTTTCTGTCTTGATTATTAAAGCCTCTCCTATAAGGAAGTTATACAAAGATTCAATCTACATTTATATTTTCCTGTTGCATTAGAGTTTTTTAAATATTTCTGTAGATAATTTGAAAAACAAAATCTAAATTAACATTACAGAAAAGTAGCTTATTTGTGCCAATAACAAATAAAAAATATTAATTTTCTCAAAATTTCTTAAAAGAAGAAATTACATAATCAAGGTTACAGTGTTTGCAGTCCCCTAGAGAAAATGCTATTTTACTTATTATACCTAGATTCTTTCATAGTATATGACATTTAATGTTTGTTAAATGAATTTGAAATCAACAACACAGAGAAAATATAGTCTCATTAATAAACTGGTATAGGAGTATATTATAATTGCTGTGTAACAAATCACCCCAAAATTTGGTGTCTATTCATTGTAGTATCTAAATAAATTAAGATAACTTTTTATTATCTCCTATAGCTCTGTGGGTTGATGGGCCTCATCTGTGTGGCATTTATTTGGGATCTCTCATGCAGTCGCAATTAGATGGTGCCTTCAAGGTGAAGTTATTCAAGGTGACTTCTCCATAATACTTGCCACTTATTTTATTTACACATGGGTAGCTCAGTATGATTGGCAGGGGAATATACAAGAATATTAGTATTTTAACTAGTGTTCACTGAAGGAGGGGTTGTTATCTTGGAGAGTAACTACCCCAAAATCAGCTGAATTTTTCCTCCACTATAAGATCCAGAAAGTACCATCCTAAAGATCATTCCAAGTCCTTGAATCTATTTCTTCTTTTTCTAGTTTAAATGAATTTTTCTTTCTCTGCCTTGAGGCTGAAACAGATGTAAATTGCCATGACTTTATTTGATGGACACAAAAATTATCACCACTTGCCACAAACCTATTATCTAGCTTCTCCCATTCCCAATACTTTTATGGGCGTTTTCATAATATCTGAGCCAAAAGGTATGATTCAACCCCACAAAATAAACAACTTAAAATTGAGTACCAGTTATCCTTCATTTCTAAATATTTTATTTTCTTTCCCTTATCTCTCTCTCTCTGTCCCATTCCAAATCTTAAGGAAGTAAGGAGGATTATTCCCATTTTTTTAATGCACTCTCAGGGAAATATTTTCTTGCCCACATTTGAAATACATTTTGGAACCTCACTAAATGTTAAAAAATTCAACTAAAGTGTTATATTACCTCTCACAAGAATTCACTTATGTGTTTAGACAAGGGCTCAGCTTCTTCCTTTGTCTCTTATATCTATATGCATTAGAAGATGTGCATCTTCTAAAAATTCAGGAAACAAAGAGCATAAAGAAGATCAATTTAAAAAAAGAATAATATTGACATGGAGGCAGAAAAAGATGAAAATCTCTTGGTTCCCCAGGAAATGCATAGGTTTGGTGTATTTTAAGTTCTTGTTCAATTTATAGGCAACCAGAATACTAGTGAGTGGGTTCAGACAAAAGATGGTTCTATGGAGACATAATACAGATAGTGCAAACGTTCTTTTGAAGACTTTGTCACAGCTTATGATCAGTACCCATTGCACTATGTTGATTTATGAACTACTTAACTCATTCAAAAAAAAAAAAAAGATCAGGTATTATACCATTCAAACTTTCATAGAGCAATAGTTGAACTACAATGAGATTAATGTAGGGAAGATCCTCACTAGTGCTGCTGTTGAAGGGGTGACTGGATTCCTTCAGAGTGCGGGACTCCTGAAATTCTTCATAAATTTTCCTGGATTTCACTGTCCTTGGGAACTGTCCTCTCTCTGTTGAGATAGGTCAACTTTCATCTGGCTGCTCACTATAGACAACTTTAATTGTTCGGGTTCCTCTAGTACTGTCCAGATAGTCTAGATTGTTGTCATCCGCATGGAAATGCAGCAGATGTCAAACTCATAACCAGAATCTCACACTTTACCTGCTTACATCAGTGTCATCCTGATAAGGTTCCAGGAGTTCCCACAGTGCCAGATCAATACCATCTTAGAGGCAGTCATGGCTGCAGGATTGGTAGACTGTAATCATGAGGGTTCACAAAGAAGTGAAAGGAGATTTGGTTGGAAGTTTGCTTGATTTTTCCTCATCTAACATATATGTATACTGGATATGTAATGATATAAAATATGGGAATAATCAGAACCCATATACTCTTAAACACATTTATTCACCAGTATTAAGAGTAGATATAATATTGACTATTTTTGTTGAGCTTAACATACATCTAGTTTTGGACATAATGTTTCTGAAAAATATATTATTCTGCAACTAATATTTGTTTAATATAGTTCTTAAAAAACACTATTAATCTTAATGTTGGATCTTAAACTTAATGATATCTTAAAAGCAAATGCAAACACACATACAAAAAAGTTTTGTTTGACCAGCTTTCCTCACATTGTATATAATGAAACTATACTATGTAGAATTGAGTTTTCTAAGGACCATGACTAAAGTGGTAATCAGTGAAGAAATAGTTAATAATTTCTTCATGTTTTCACAAGAAGGCTAGACATAATGTTAAATATTTAGGCATGAAGTATAGAAAAACAGATGGGATTTGTGACAGGAGGAGGTCTGAATGTTTGTTGTATCAACTGTTCTTTTTATAATCTCAGATCTTGGGGATAGGGAACGTATTCCAAGTTTTTCATGCACTACACTATTTTTCCTTTCAATAAGAGTGTGATTTAGAAGAAACTTAATTTTTAAGGAGTTTGCCTCAGACAAATTTATGCTACTGCTGAATCTGTGAATATTTGAGAAATTCAGAAAATACATTTACTAATAGTCTTTGTATCAGTATTCTGTAAGTTAATACTTTCTGAATATGGAACAGAAAATATTTGACTATTTGCTATTCAGAATTATGTTTATCAAAATGGCATTCAATCAAGCCATAGCTAAATCTAGGCCTTTATATAAAACTACTTCTGTTATGTGTTAATAATATTCTTGCCTTGATGAAAGATAGGAAAAAAGGATTTTGGAGGCAGAGCCAATGTATTGCATCAATAGCAAAATAGCTCATTAAATCCAAAAAGATATGTTATCTTACAAATAGCAAACAAATCTTTTACAAAGAATAGATGAACTAAGATATAGCAAAACAGTGAAAATATTGCAAGAAATTATTTGAGTAGCTTCTCATTATGCTATACACAAATATTATCAAAAATAGAAAAAAACTGACTAAAGTCAGAGGGTCACAATTCTAACTATGTTGTATAATCAGCAGCACATATAATACCCCCCCAAAACAGATTTTTTAAAGGAAAATATTGTAATTGTAAACAAACTTTAAGTCAGACTTTTTGTGTCTTATACAAAAATGGATTCTCATTAGTCCTTGACAAAAGAAAAAAAAAAATGGAACCACAGTTCTCCATGACCCCATAACACCCCTGAAATGTTTTTATAGCTCTCCTTTAACTTTGTTAGAACCTATAGACTGAGTGCATAATTTAACTTTTTCCAAATCAACCTGTTTCTATATTTTCCTCCCTTGGTGATATTCCTCAGAACTTTTCAATCTTTGTGATCAACATATCAACTAATATGGTGAAACCATATATATTTTGTAGCTCATATGATTTCCCCGAGGGACAATGATTAGTAATTGATTCAAGTCCATGATGAAGTCCACATACTGCTTGCTAACTGAACTACAGTGGATCCTGAAAGCACACACATATATATCAAGGCTAATTCTGAATTAGTTTTCAGGGATTCTGGTTAACTTTTTTTCCCTAAACCTTTATAGTAAGATTTTCTGTTACCATCATAAGCTTGTCCCCTAGAATTCTCTGACCAAGGCTCAAAAGATTGACTCAAAAAATATGATCTACTAAGTATACTAGTAGCTCACAGGTAATAGCTTCTGGCATGAGCCCTGGCTGAAAATGTAATTTTGCCTCTATTATCACCCCCACTGATGCTACCTATAAATTCTAATCTAAAGTCATTGTTAAAGTCTCAATGCTACAGATTAGAGCCATTCTTCATCATTGTAGTTGACACTGGATACAAATAATATCCCTTTTTACAGTCTGCTTCCCTCTGGTGTACCAGCTTAATGGGCTAGCCAAAGTATATGAATATCTATGAGCCTTGTAGATTCTACATGCTAACCTTATATCTGCTCCCACTGACACTGACAAGGTCTGTAGGAGAACTGTCTAGACAGAGCTCAGGTATGTGGTACTTTACTGCACACCAGCCTTAGCAAAAAATCAAACATGACCACCGATCTAATAATTTGGATGAAACAATTTTCTGTATCATTCCTTTAATTAAAGTTATTAACTAGGCTTCTTTTTCTAGATAATACCACATTTGTCTCTTTCTAAAGTATAAAATCCAACTACAGAGCTTTCCAAAAGAGTTTTCAACTTATAGAGGCTCATTGTCTTGCATGGAAAGAACAGTCCTGATGTTCAATTGTAGCTTCTTAGGGTTATCCAGTGGGAAAAGACTGAAGTACCCAATGTGGCTTATGAGCATGCCCATGGAATACTCTCAACTTCTGAGCTGTAGTGAAAGTGAGTCAACTATCATATACCCATTAAGCCAGTTCCATAATTATCAAATAGAGAAAACTAAGTCAGTAAACTCTGAAGAAATCTGAACAGTTCCAAGACTTTCTGATAATTATATTAAAAATTAGCTTTAGTAAAATGTGTTGAATAAATACAATCTGAAAAAAAGATGTATTTCATTAAAGTCTATGTATTTCAGGGCCATGTAACCAGCTTCCTTAAGATATTTAAACTAAGAACATGTTGTGGGAAGATATACATACAATAATACAAGAACATGTTGTGGGAAGATATACATACAATAATTTCTTCTTCACATTTAATAAAAAGTGTTGATATTGAAAATAACACTGAAAGCTACTATATCCCAGAATAATTTACCTCTTTATCATTCTCTCCTCCTTGTCATATTCCAAAATGATCATACAGCATTTTCTCATAGACATTAAAATATGCAAAGGTAACTTCTGATGGTGCTTTTTGTTTTATTTATTGTAGCTATTTTGGAAATACGGTCTTTGGAAAACTGGTTTCTAAGACACAATAACGGTGTCAATAAAATCTGAACATCTTTAACCAGAACAAAATGCATATTCTGTCATTTGATCTATGGATCTCCAACTTACAAATACAAGTCCAATACCAGTATGAAGAAGTATGTCAGGACTGAGGGGGAACCTTCATGGAAAGGAAGAGATCTAGTTTTTCCCTAAAGAATAGTGATAGTGTCATCTTGTATGTCTATCTTAAATGAACAGGAGGGTTGACATTTTCAAGATTCTGTCTTAATTCTAGACTGCTTTAAGTTGTCAACAAATTAGGTATAAACATGCCTCAGGCTAGCAATTATTAGTGAAATTATAATCTACATACATAATAATTAATCTTTGCTTACAAGTGTAATGTTCACAAAGAACTTGCACAGATAAGCTCATTTGTTCTTCAAAATTACACAGTGAGAGATCCATTCACCAATAAATCTGTTTTGAGATATTGAGTAACTATGATTCTGACCCAAGTTTCACAGCTAAAAGGGTAGGCAGAGCTATATCTGGAAACCAGACATGGTGTTTGTATACTCTGTGTCCATTCCACTAGACGATACTACCATGGAGAAGGTAAGATGAAAACAATTATGTGATTACATTGGTTTGTCACAGTCCACAGTGAAATCCTGAGACAAACAATGAGGTCTCCTAAAAGATTTGTAGAGGGATTCCTATGAAAAAAATGGGAAATTGAAAAGTACAAACACTTACTTAGATAGCTAGAAAAGTGAAAATATTCAAGTTGGAATTTGGACAATAAAAGTAGATTTCACTTTGGCCAGGGTTACAGTCGTTTTCATTGAAAACAAAGAAATGCTAAAACAACAGAGGTCGACCTACTGAATCGATGGCCCTAAATGTCTGAAAGTAACATTTAATTTTCAGCCACTCTTCATTTTTGAGGATATAAAAATGCTTTTGTAAACATGAATTTCAAAAAGTGTTTTAAAGAGTCTAGCATCACTGAGTGTCCACAACTGTCCTCTCTCGTGGAGTATTCACTGCCCGGGTGCCTTGGGAGTTCCTGCATGGAAGAGGGCACTTGAGAACGTTCCCAACATTTGGCACCAGTGCCTCTGGCATTTGCCAATTCCCTCTAATATGCTTTGCACGCTAAGGCTGCTCAAAGCAGGTGGCTTCCGCTGTAGGGAGAGAGTTGTGAAAAGATATTCATGAAATGAATATTTATGAACGATCCCAATCTTCATTTTAAGTATAAGGGAAAAATATATTTTAAACAGAGAAAACCTCAGGAATTGCTGATCTAAGACACCATTTTTTAAATATTTACAACCTCCTTGTGTTACATCTAAAATCCTTTAATTTGAAGTACAGTAAATAAATTAGGAGAGCAACACTGAATCTGCCAGAGATTTCTGATAAATTCTCTTTAGCGTATGCGAACCAGTCACTTATGTAAATAATTTCCTCGTTTTTGTACAAATTGTTTTTAAGCAAAGTTAAATCATCTTGCTATTCAACTAAAATCTCGTTTGTGACACTCATTTAAAAGGTGGTGTTAAAGCCTTTTCGTGTAACTGTTTCATAATTAGCAAGATCATTTTGGGCTATATTATTGGAAATATGGCATAAGAACTGATATTTTCCCATTCCATACAAGAAATCTGGGGGTGGGGGTTGGGGGCAGGGGGTAAAGGTTTGATATGATTTCAAAATGGGGACAAATAGCCTAGTGAGAGAATAAAAAAACAATATTATAAATTTCAATAGAGGGATGATAAATTGCCACTTCTTGTTTACACCTTATATTTATTCCTTTAACTCTTTCTGAGCCTTGTAATATGTATTTTAGATTCCTAAATTAATAAAATTTTAGAGGTTTCAGGTTTAGAGAAAAGTTGGACAAAGTACAGAGTATCCACAGGTATACACCACACACATACACATGTACAATTATCCTTATTATTGACATCTTGCATTGGTATATGCTATGATGTGATTTGTGTCCCTCTCAGTTCATATGCTGAAGCCCTACATTCAATGTCATGGTATTGACGCCTGGTCAAAGTAAGATCTGCTTTGATTGGGAGGCTAGATTAGCATGAGGGCTCTGTCTCTTAATGCAATGAGTTGCCTGATAAGAAAAGAAAGAGATGCCAGAACTGTCTCTGGCATGAGGACAGAGTGAAAAAGCACTCATCTGCAATAAGGGTGAGAATTTTCACCAGCCCCTGAGTGTGCTGGCACCCCAATCTCTGGCTTCACCTTCCAGAACTGTGAGAAAATACATCTATGTTGTTTAAGACACCCAGACTGTGGTATTTTGTTATGACAGCTCAGATGACTGACACAACATGGTGCATTTGTAATTATCAATGAGCCAAAAGTGATATATTATTATTAATGAAAATCCATAGTTTATATTATAGCTCATCATTTGTATTGTATATCCTATAGGTTTTGACAAATATATAATGACGTATCCATCATTATAGTATCATTCAGGATAGTTTCACGGCTCTAATACAATCTATGTTTTCATTCTTTTTACAAGGTGCTCACCAAATGCCATCTCCGTACATTTCCTTCCAAACTAAGGAAGATTATCTTTTTTTTTTAAATTCTGGTGTATACAGTCATTCCATTTTTCTTCATTAATACTGAATTTAATTACTTTGTTTCATAAGCTAATTTCTTTAAATGGATTTCACCCAGGACAATGAGGTCAGAAATAATTCTACTTAATGAAATTGTCAGTCATGAGGGGATTCACAGTCACTGTGACTCAGAAAGTCTAATCCACAAATACAAGAAGTTGGGATTTAAAGCTTTGCAATAACTTTTAATTTAATGTCTGCTCATTACTTAAATCAGCTTGGAAAATTTTATAGACTGGCTGACCAGTTGAAACTACATAGGCATTTGGGGAGACTAGACCAGAACTCTGTCCCAATTTCTTAAAGATAGGCTTATAGAAAATCTGCCTTTTCTTTCTATTCCTACCTCCTGCTGTATCACAATGGAGATGGAAAAATGATCAGTTATGCTGTGTGATCCAGCATGAGATATTTAATATTACTGAGCCTCAAGTTCCTTATTTTAGAAGATCAAATGACATTTGATTCACTGAATTTCTGCAATCATCAAATTAAACTGTATGTATCAAAATTTCTAACAGAGTACCTGCATATGATCGGTGCTCTATGACTATCTGTCCTAATGTTATCATTATTATATTATTTGAATTTTTATGACAAGTGGAGGTCTAAGAAAGAAATTAACCATAGCAACAGCTGCTGGCAGTACCATCAAAAATGATCAAGAGCTATACCAAACCTTCCAGCCTAGATATGGATAGTATTAGCTGGATAGCCGGTGGAATAGGGCATATTAGTGGCTGAGATGGCATTCGGTATAGGAAATGTTAATTGGAATTTCTCCTGGCTACCTGCTGGGTTAGTCTGATATATGTCTATTTACTGTCTAGTGGCAGAATAGTTCACAATATAATTAATCTTTGAAATCCACATGGTCAACAGGAAGAAAAAAAAACACTATGAAAACAACCATTGATAGTAAAAATATATTTCAAATCCTTTTTACCAACTTATAGAAATTATGTGATTATCAAGATGGGGCATGATATATGTTTCCAGGATGGCTTGCATATATTAATCAGTGTGGGTGAAAAGAAGAAATGAAAAACTAAATAGTATATCTGAAATCTACATGATCCTCTAAAGCAGCATCACTTCAATAGAAACTCTTGCCATTTGAGACAACATGGAAAGAACAGGAGGTGCTGAAGCTAAGAGAATTATGTGAGAAGGACAAGAAAGAAATACTCAATGGTCTCATGTATATGTGGAATGTAGAGTAACATAACAGGGTTAGTTAAAAACAAGCCATTAATAAGGTTTTAATACCTGACTGCAAACTGAGGCAACCAGAGAGGGAAAGCAGTGAGGTGGGTGCAGGGGAGGAAGGGAGCCCAATGGAACACGGTGAAGGAGAGTTGGGGTACTGGTGGTAGGCAGGAGGTGAAAGCATACATGTGTGTAATCCATGGAACTGATACAAAAATGTAAACCTACAGGCCTCCCCTAGTGGCACAGCGGTTGAGGGCTGGGCTGAAAAGCTTGCCCGCAGCCTCTACAGAGCCGGTTCGAACCCTGGCCACCAGAGAGGGCCCCACATGGCGCAACAGACCTCTCCTGTCTCGCCCGCTGCTCCCCTCAGCAGTGTGCTTCGTCAGTCTGCCTGTTCTGCTCCCCGCTCTGGCTCTGGTGAATTCTCTCACCCTCCCGCGCTTCTGACTGTACCCAGTGCTTGTATAAATAAATAATCTTAAAAAAAAAAGTAAGCCTACTTTACCTCAATAAACATAATTTTGAAAGGAAAAAAACCTAAATATGAGAGAAGGAATTTTACCTTTTAAAAGTCAAGATACTTTCTCACTGCTCAATCATGATTTTGGAGACAGCTTACTTTTATAAATAAAATGTAAATTGGAGAGAATAACAATAATAGTTAATACCTATTGATGTTTCATTGGCCTGGCATAATTTAAATGCTTAACAAACATTGTGTCTTTTAACTTAAATAGTAACTCTTTGAGTACCATTATTTTCTCCATTTTCTATTAGAGAAAACTGAAAAAGATCTAGTAACTTTCATTCTATTCTTGGCATCGACAAACTAGGCAGCATTATTCTTTCATTCTAGAGAAAAAAAATATATTAGGATTTGAAGAATTAGATCTAACAACCAGATCTAACATGTGCTATTCACAACCATGGAAAAACTACAACCCTTCTGAAGCTCCTTTTAGTTCTATTAAAACGGGGTTCCAAAGACCTCAGAGAGTTACTCTGAGGACTAAACACGAGAACTTTGAAATCTGAAAGAAAAAGGGTTTCACAATATTATTTATTTTAATGAAGGGAACTTTTTGGAATTTCTGGTTACTCTGAGTGTGTCTTTTTTAAGAACATAACAAGCTTGAAACTATTGTGATTTTCATCTGTACACAAGTGCACATTTATGTGTATATGTGAATGTACACAATTGCCTCTAGGAATCGATCCTTTTCAACACATAAATAGATAAAAAATAGAAAAAAAAAAGAAATACCTGGGAGACATAAACGTATAGACTCAACATCAGATATTTATGGAATTGTTTTTAGATTTATTAAGGTCAGTTGTAAACTACTGACAAACTAATAAAGTTTTTCAGAACACACAAAAAAATTTGGAAAGTTTCCAATTTGACATTTATTATTAAAACCTCTTGCTGTTTGTGGTAAGCCATTCTCCAAATGGCTTATATGAATATTCTATTCATACTTTTTCTTTTACTTATAATAAAGCCTGTATTGGCATTAGTCTGTCATTTTCCAAGTCTGAACTTAACATATCAAAGACTATGTTTCCTGTACAAAATAGTGATGTATAAAGCAGCAGGAACACAATGTTAGGTGACTTTAGGATTCTTCTGAAGCTGTTATTTTCCCAAAACACCCCAATAAATGAATACACATTCTCAGAAGGATAGTTCAAAATATAATTAATATATTATTTAAACAGTTTGTATCAACATTTCTAATAGGGTATCTGCATATGATAGATGTTCTATAAATATTTGTCCTATTATTATCATTATTATATTATTTGAATTTTTCTACACAGTGGAGGTCTACAGAAGAAGTTAACCACAGCAACAGCTGCCTGCAGATTACCTGAAGGGGAGTTTACAGTTGACATGGTAGACGTGGGGCTGTCATTGTTCATATTTACATTATCTCATTCTGTGAAGATATTCAGTCCTATTTCAAGTTCATTCATACTAAAAGTGCTAAACATTTATTCATAGTAAAACATCATATTTTATAGTGATATTTTGATAATCTCTTTTTAGCAGTTTTCTTAGTTTGTGAAAATCTCAAGATTTTTCCAGTTTTCACTGTAACTACTTTCCAGCTGATAGCAGCATATGACTGTCTTAGGATCATATAACCGGCATATTCATTCAAATCAGGGGCTGTGGTCCTGTGGTAATTGAAAATAGCTTTGAAAAAAAGATTCTGAAAACCATTACATTTTCTATATTTTCTGGGACCTATTTGTTTGTTTTGCATTATACCCATTAAGATACCCATGAGAGATCATCTTTGATCAAGTTGATATATAAAGAAAAATGATAGAACAAGGCTTTTATATTGTAAAAATTAACAAAATTTTAATGTTAATTAACATGTAGTAATCAGATACAACATCTTAATCCCATTCCATGCTGCTTAGCTTGTTGATGCCAAGTTGAGTCTTCATTAAGAATAATTATCATTCATCATCATTTAACTTGGAAAATCTAACTTCTGAGAAAAGTGAGATTAAACTAGAACAAGTGAGATCTTCCCAGAGAAGAGTGATAAATAGCTTTTGCAGACACTTCTATTTTTAAAAGGTGAAAAGAAAGCTGTAATTTTCATTTTTGAAAACAAATCCCCTTTAAGGAAAAGTATAGCACTTACTTCAAGCAGACATATATTTAATACAGCTGAATGAACTACAGAATAAGAAACTTTGTTGAAAGACCTAAAATTACAAAATCACCCAGAACTCTGTATTTATCAGACGAATATTCCCAAATATAATGTAACTTCATTTGACTTTTCTTTGAGTCCCTTCAAGGTGAAACTCTGCAAATAGGACATTTGATGCACTTGCCTCCCCCTTGGTCTACACTTTAGATGATTAGCTTTACTGATGCACTGAAGGAGATAAAATAAAGTAATGAGTGGCTTCTACAGCATTTGTTGGAATAAGCTTCTTCTACCCCAAATCTCTGCAACATGGGACACAGTGACACCACACCATTCTCTCCACATTCCATCCATAATCATTTTTCTTTTTATTTTTTACATCATCGTTCAATTTTAAACTATGTTTGCTTTCTCCCACCCCCTCAGGTATAGTCCCCATAGAATTTCCTCCACAGGGCCTCCCTGGTGGCGCAGCGGGTTGAGTGCAGTGCTGTGAAGCTGTCTGCAGCCTCTGCAGTGTGGGTTCGATTCCCAGACGGCCGGGGAGATACCCACATGGCACGGCAGACCTCTCCTGTCCTGCCCGCTGCTCCCCTCAGCAGTGTATTTCAGTCAGTCTGCCTCTTCTACTCCTCACTCTGTCCCTGGTGAATTCTCTCACCCTCCCGTGCCTCTGGCCTATACCCCAGTTCTTGTGTGCATAAATAAATCTTTAAAAAAAAGAATTTCCTCCACCAATTCACCATGCACCATCACCACAGTCCCCTGTGCTCCTCCCTCCCTCCCTCTGATCCCTCTCCCTCCTCCTCCCCTGCAGGATGTCTCTGATTTATGATTGTCTGTTTTTGTTTTGTCATGTTTTGTAGTTACTATTTTTTTACACTTATGCAATAAATGACTGGATCAAGAAGATGTGGTATATATGTACAATGAAATACTATTCAGCAATCAAAAAGATAAACTCATGCCATTCACAGCAATGTGGATGGAACTAAAAGGAATTATTCTCAGTGAAATAAGACAGTAGGAAAAAGAAAAATATTGGATGGTTTCACTTACAGGAGGAAGATAGGGGAACCATAATCATCACTTTTGTTTTCATTCTGCTGTTTCTCTGGTGCTCATCCACTCAGTTTAGTGAAGATGGTAAAAATGAATCTCTCCCAACAAATTTTCAAATCTACAGTTCAAAATCTGCATATGTGTTATATCCCAATACATCCTGAGCCATCTAGCCTTCTGAATACAACTGCAAGTGGCTGTAAATATGCATTTGTTTTACTTTTGTTGTTCCTTAATGATATCTATGGAGATTTTTGCTGTTTAATTTAAACACACTAAATTTTTCAGCTATTTTTAAATGTCTATTCTAGGGCTTGTGCCTATTTATAGCTTGTCAGACTTTCAGATCTGGCTGCTGATGGTTTATCCTTCTGCAGAAGATTAAAACCAAATCCACTCAAATGTTTTATTCAAGTTACTGTGAGTTAGAATACAAGAAAACTAACCTTATTAAAATTCTGTGTGCAGTAAAAGTAGATTATGGTCTGGGGCTATCTTATGAAACAAAATATTTGTACTTTAATTCTTATACTGCTCTTTCTCTGTTTGAATATAAAAAAATTATATGCATTTCTTTATTCTATTCAGAAACAAGTAACATGCTCCTAAAATATATTGATTTTATGCATCAGTAAAAAAGCATTTAATTACATCAGGTGCTTAGTACTATCTTTTCCAGGATTAAGATGGTGGGGGAAAGTCCTCAAAAAGTTTGGTGAACTGATAAATATAGAAATAAGAAATTATAAAATAATATGACTGCACCCTAGCCAAGTAGAATAAGAGATATAAAATAAAGAACAAGTGTTTCTCAGAAGGCCATAGGAAGGGGGAATAGTGGGTAATTTATCAGCAGCACTCAGGAAAATTTTTTATTACATTTTCTTATGTGTATTCCCACAGCATCTAGGGAAAGGAAAGCTCCCAGCCTAAGAGTATTTAAAAAAAAATAAATAAATAAACAAAATCCTTCCCTAGGTAACTCTGATCTTTGTGAGTTTCACCTCTACTGGGAACTACTGTAAGAAAGACACACACACACACACACACACACACCCTAAGCGTGCTTGAAGGTCAAAGTTGAAAAACCTTCAGAAAGATCTAACTCAAATCTGACTTAAATTTTTAAGACTTAAGACATAAATCCAGTCAAAAAATGGGCAGAAGAGCTAGAAAGAAACTTCTCTGAAGAGGAAATGCAAATGGCCAACAGGCATATGAAAAAATATTCAACATCACTTGTAATCAGGGAAATGCAAATCAAAACTACCATGAGATACCATCTTACACCAGTGAGAATGGCACATATTAAAAAAAACTAGCAACAACAAATGTTGGTGAGGGTGTGGAGAAAAAGGAACTCTCCTGCATTGCTGGTGGGAGTGCAAACTGGTCCAACCACTATGGAGAGCTGTGTGGAGATTGCTTGACCTACTAAACATAGAGCTTCCATATGATCCAGCAATTCCACTCCTAGGTATTTACCCAAAGGACACAGAAACATCAATTCCAAAGAGCACCTGCACCCCCATGTTTATAGCAGCACTGTTTATAATAGCTAAGCTTTGGAAACAACCCAAATGCCCAAAAATAGATGACTGGACTAAGAAGCTGTGGTACATATACACCATGGAATATTACTCAGCATTCAAAAAAGATAAACACATGCAATTTGCAGCAACATGGATGGCGCTGGAAGGGATCATGCTCAGCGAAATAAGCCAGAAAGAAAAAGAAAAATACTGGATGGTCTCACTCATAGCAGGAATCTAGAAAACTTAAATAAGGGACCAGGAAAAAGAATAACTATAAGAAAGAAAATATCAAAATCAACAAACTATGAACCAGAGACACTCTATGGAGGGTGGAGGTGGGGAAAAGGAGGGATAGGGATTAAAATAAGGGGGTTGTAATTGTATGGGGAATATAAAAATAAAATTAAAATAAAAAAGAATTTATTTGTTAATAACTCTTAAATATTCATAATCTTTATATATTCTTCCTGTATAAAAAAGATATAAATCCACTAACATGCTACAAAAAGGAACTAGAGTCTAAGGACACAGAGGAACTGGAATCTTAGTAACTGGGGCAAACCTCACACTGTAGTGTATAAGAATGAAGTACGAAAAATAGTAGGAAAATTGAGTAGGGACTTCATACAATTTATGAGGAGCTGGAAATCTTGTACTGGTATGGTAAGACAACTGTGTTGACTCTAGCTAATTCAAACACGAGTAATTTCACACACACACACTACTCTCAGTGATGCCAGTGAGGAAATATGAGAATTCTGAGATTGTCACAGTGTACTATAGCTGAAACCCTTTGTGAAAGAGGATAGTGAGGAAGGAAGATGAACACAATGTTGCTGGTGAATGACAGAAGACTTTTAAGGCAATGAGCAACATTTCTGGAACTGCTGATACCTCTGAAATCTTTATTTATATTATTGCATTATAAAATTATAGGAGTTTGTGGTGTGTATCTTTAAAAATCAACATGTGTATATACTACATTACATTCATGAATAAAAGTATAAATCTACCCTTTACCAAACCATTGTGCCCTTTTACCTGACTAAGGAATAGAGGTAATATCCATACTATGTTGGGAAGGTGAAGCAATTGTTTTATAATAGACCAAATAAAAATTTCATGATAATCCACTGACTACATTTCCTGAGATTATTTACCCAAAAATATAAAAACAATATTAATATTGGTAACAGCTAGTATGTCTTAATATTAATATATCTCAGAGACTAGGCTGGCATTTTAGTTGATCAATTATTGCATAAAAATCCCAACAACAGCTTTATCCATAAATGCTAGTATTATAAAGGTGAGCCAGCTGAGGTACACTCACATCTGATTGTCTCTACACATTAGTTCCTTCTCAGAGTTTACTGATGGATAGGATAAATAAATTAACACTTTTTCAAGGAAGAAAATATTACCTAACATAAAATAACTGGGGAATCTAGTATAGATTTCTTTATAATATAATATACCTTTATATATATCATAGATCATATCTCTTTGTATATCATATAAACATTCTATTTATAATCTAGGTTAGATTCCTTTTATCCACATGTGTGGCTGTCAGAACAGTGTCAGGATATTTTGGTAGCACTCTCCATGGGTGCTAAGACCACTGCCATAGTTTTTATATTAAAAATCTAGACTATCAATTTTAGGCTAATGATGGTAGCAAAAACACTTTAGTTTTAAATCACAAAAGAAATTATCAGTAACTATAATCTTCATGTTGGAAGAATCAGGCTCATATTTTTTGCTATCTTACTATATTCAGAGTGTTTTTAACCTCAATGGATCTCCAATAGTTTTTTTTATTAAAATAGGTACAACAAAAGAAACGAACCTTAAAATTGTACTGTAAAGTCTGGGTAATACAACTGATAATTAGGACTTATAAATGAAAGTGCTGGTTTGGAGGGACTGTCATACTGCTGTCCCCATGGACAGTATGAGGTGACACCCAGGAAATAACCACCACCACGTGAGCAAAGAGCCAACTGCCTGAATTTCAAATTCATCAAATTCATCTAACTTCATTAAAATGCAATATTCTTGCTTGTTCTCTCTCAGAGAAACACATAGTAAAGCCAAATAAATATGGTAAATCACATACACACATAAAACTTAAAATTAATGAAACTATATTCCAGTACTGAGCCATGTTTATTTATAAAAAAATTCAAATATTTGAATAAATGATAAGTGATCATTACATATAACATTTCAATGATTACCTAATTTGTAAAAATGTAATGCAAAATGCATATATAAAATGTTAACATAAATAGATGAATGCTTATTTGCATAATTTACTGAGTTTATTTTAAGTACTATTAAATGTTCTTTAATTCCTCAAGTTATTTTATAGCTTTCTTAAAAAATTATATTAGCCAGATTTCAAAGTGCAGGTTGCATTGCTAGTATACTATAATATTTAACAAACATAATTTTATGAAGTTAAACATTTAAATTAAGGTACTAATCACTGTGAGCAAAAGGACATCATATTATGTATTTTAAAATTGCATTATATATTGACTCAACACACAAATTACAGTATTTGAATAATGACATTGAAAGTATTTTATGTGCTAAAATAGAAACAGAATAGGGGCCTCCCTGGTGGTGCAGGTGGTTAAGCGCAGAACTGTGAAGCTGTCCATAGCCTCTACAGTGCCAGTTCCATCCCCATCGGCCTCAGAGCAACCCACATGGCGAGGCAGACCTCTCCTGTCTCACCCGCTGCTCCCCTCAACAGTATTTCATCAGTCTGTCTGCTCTCTTTCCCACTCTGTCTCTGGTGAATCCTCTCACACTCCCACACATCTGGCCTGTACCCCAGCTCTTGTATAAATAAAAAAAAATAAATCTTTAAAAAAAAAACCAGAATATAACAAAGAAATAATACTCAATTTAATGCCAGCACAAAAATACATTTTAAGGGCCTCCCCTGGTGGCACAGGCAGTTGAGTGCCGCACTGTGAAGCCATCCACAGCCTGCAGCGCCAGTTCGATCCCGGCTGGCCCGCGAGGGTCTCACATTGTGCAGCAGACCTCTCCTGCTGCTCCCGCTGCTCCCCTCAGCAGTGTATTTCATCAGTCTGCCTGTTCTGTTCCCCGTTCTGGCTCTGGTGAATTCTCTCACTCTCCCACGCTTCTGACTGTACCCAGTGCTTGTATAAATGAATAAATAAATCTTAAAAAAAAATACATTTTAAGGCAAATCAATGATTTTACTAAGATAAAAGAAAAAAGTACTGTGCTTTTTTCTTCCAAGAGAAATTACATTTTTAAAGTAGAAATAATTGTATTATATTCATTTGTATTTGCCAAACATGAATGGTGTTTCCTAAAATATAGTTGGATGATGAAACCATTTTCTTGGAATTACAGACATTTTATTTCATATTACTATACTTTAAATATACATATGAATGGTCATTACTCTTCTGGACTTTGATAGATTCTTCCAGCTGATGAAATACGATTGTCTTTTTCCCTTTAATATACATATGGAATTGTAAACAGCTGAGCTACATATTATATATCTCTGATAAAGATTTTCACCAAATAAACATTCCACCAACTAGAAATGTTTTATGAACTCTTAAAGACTTTAATAAAACCTTTTTAATTTTCTTTTTAAGAGAAAATCTAGTAGAGTGAAATGTTTCAGAGTGGCATAGCTTTAACCTAGTAGTCCTTGAACTTGCCGATTCTGAGTCAATTTGAGTGCTACTAGCCCCGAACTACAGGCACCATGGCTTTTGTCTCCCAGGATTTGTGCAGACTGCTATTTTATGGGCTATTAGATATGCCAGAATAGATACTAATGGTTTCTGAGTAAGAAGTTGATACATGGTACTATTATAACAAAACCCTACTGAACGACCTGTCACTGCTCTCAAAAAATTAATATGCCTTTTACCTTCTATAATCATATCCTTTCACATATAGAATACTATCAAAATCTTGGAGGATTGACCAGAATATAAAATTACATTTAAAAAATCTTATAAAAGAAGATGCAAAGGCCTAGGGCTCTGCAGCATCGATTAAATTCCACATTGGGCATGTTCTAGTAAATAGATTTGCTTTGGCAGATATAAAGACTGAAAAGGTACAGATATAGTGGGAAGTAATAGTGACTTTGAAAGTAAGCTCCCTAAATTGAAAATATCATTAGATGCCCCCATGATGGTGTCTTTCTACATCAACCTCCTCTTAAGATTGGCTTATGTCGCCTGCTCCAACCAGAGACACTGCTGAGAAATCAGCCTGTGGAAGAAGGCTCCAAAGGTTTAGAATTGGAGCAGGGAAAATGGAATAAACAAGAAGAAACCACACAGAAAGTCAATGGAAAAACGGTTCCAGAAACTAAGGAGACAGAAATACTAATCAACTTTGGAGATCTGGGACCAGAAAACAAGATCATGTTAAATAAGACTGAGTAGAACAGGTTAGCAGGAAGTCACTGAGATGGTGACAGAAATGCATGAATCCTGAGAAATTGTTTTTATGACCAAACTCTGTATGTGGTAATATGAGTTTCTTACAATTCCTGGAAAAGAAAAATTTCATCAATCGAGTCATCAATTTATCACAATCACTTCATCTTATTAGCACTCACGTTGAGGGGGACTGCAAATGTGCAAGCTGGAAGAGCTATAGTGAGATTCAAAAGCCCCCAGCCCCCAAAGCCCCCCAAAACCACATTCCTCAGCCAGTTCTGGCTGAAGCAGTATGTATCACCCTGCAAATAAAATGTAAAATATACATTCTTAAGGAAAATATCATTTTTTCACAGAAGTCCAGCACTACAAATCAAGAAGGGTTATAGGAAAATGAGTTCTATCAGGTCTTTCAACCCTATATAATTTGTTAGAGAACTAACAAAAATAATATAACTGTGTCAGTTTTAAAATAGCTTAGATTCTAATAATAAGGAAACATGTCAGGAAATGTAGGATTTTAACTTTCAAGAAATTTTGAAGGTAGCCAGATGGAAGGGTTGGAGGGATCTATTGAGATTTTTGAGTTACAGAGACAAGAGGCTCATGGGGAGAATCAATGCAAAGGAGATAAAGTACATGTCACAAGAAGTCAGGAAAAATGACATTAGGTGAAGAATCATTGTGTAAAATACTATATAGCTCTGCAGTTTCCTGATTTCATCTGCTATTTTTCGTGCAAAATATTAATGATTTGTGGGAAAAGGTGAATGAATTCACATTATAGAGAAATAATTGCCCAATTAACTAATTATGTATGAAATAATTCAATAAGTTTGAGTTTATTAGGAGGTTAATAGGGGACAGAACTGAGTTTGAACTTAAAATTCAAAGTCTTAAAGTAAGAGAAGAGGCCTGAGTTATGTCTCAGCTGTTCTTGCTGAGTCTCCATACGCTTCTGAAGCAGCAACTTGATTAGAGATTCAAAATGTTAGATTCCAAAATTCTCTGTAGATGTCAACATTATTTGAGAAACCTTGACATATGACTCTTCAGTGAGATTTAAAAATACAATATATTATACTGTGGACTGATGAGAAAATTTTAACCGAATTCATCAGTGAGAGGGGTGTGTGTGTGTGTGTGTGTATTGAACTTCATATGATTTTATATATTTTGTACTTATGATTTTGGGTTGTTTTATATATATATATTGTATATATATAAATATATATATAATCAAAAATGCAAAATTACCATGTTCTCTGCAACTTGACTTTAAGAAATACCATTTGTTGGATTAGAGTGGAAAATGTGGGGGGTTTTGTCAGTTAGAATTGTCATTCCTTAAGGAAAAAATAATATATTTAAGTTGTGATAATGTTCATTTGTTTAATAAACTCTTTTACTTTTCTCTGATCTAGGTTGATCAAAACAACCCAGAGTATTTCAGAGTGTACATTGTAAAGATAATAGTAATATGGACCAGTGTCAGATAAGAAGACCCAGAAAGGCAGAGGTCCAGTAGATATGCCATCAGATGAAGAGTAAAAACTTCTAGGCATATTCTTTTTGGAAAAAGACAAGTCTAGGGAGCTTTATATTAAAGAGCCATTAGGTAACAAAAGTAGACTTCTTGGTTGATACATCAGAAGCACAAATAGGACAGCAAACATTAAATGAGTATAACAGGGACTTGTGATTGAAAATGTTCACTATCAAAGCATCTAATTGCATAGGATTGATTTTACTAACACTGAAAATATCTGAGTTGAAAAAAATCAATGTTTCAAGGATGTTACAAAGTGCATTTCAATATTGACTTAAATCTGGATATGATGACCTTTGAGTTATATTATTATATGATTAAACTTTTGTTCCTAACCATCTGGGAATAGCATGTATATTACGATGATGCTTCCCCATGCTTGTTTCATTATATCAGTGTTTCTGTAATTTGACTGCACCTCAAAAATCAGGAGCTTTTGATTGGCTCAATTTTATAACCTACCAGTAAAGTTCTGGCTAGGACACTGTACAACACAGTCATCTTACTGGAATAAATTTTGTGATAAGAGCAGCATTACCAGGCACTTTCCTTATGCATATCTTTGTAGTTGGCCATATGTACTTGAATGCATGAGTGTGAGAGGGGGAGAGTAGGAACAGAACTAGGTGTTTAGGTAATATTGATTTTCCTCTGCCTTCTTATGTGACTTAAGCTGCATTCTTCTATCAGAAATAAATTCACTGGAGGAGGGTCCCACATGGCGCGCAGACCTCTCCTGCAGCCCGCTGCTCCCCTCAGCAGTGTACTTCGGTCCTTCTGCCTGCTCTGCTCCCCGCTCTGGCTCTGGTGAATTCTCTCACCCTCCCGCGCTTCTGACTGTACCCAGTGCATGTATAAACAAAACAAACAAATAAATAAATAAGTAAAACATGCGTCTATATAAAAAAAAAAAAAAAAAAAAAAAAAAAAAATTTAAAAAAAAAAAAAAAAATTTTAAAAAAAAAAAAAAAAAAAAAAAAAAAAGAAATAAATTCAAACATGGCATTAAAAAAATCAGGAGCTTTTTGTAAAGTATCAAATATATTGTTCCACTTCTAGACCTTTGAATGGTATTTCTGGTGAAGTGTGGCCAGAAAGTCTGTATTTTCAAAGGACAACAGGTGCATGCAGCATCCAGACCCCTGTCAAAAATATAGGATTCCTAAGGTTAAGACAATGAATTACATACCTTTACTAGCTGGTTAGGTTTTCAAAATTTTGCTTTTTGATGACTAAAGACTAGATACTTTAGCTCAACAATCAACTTTATTATGGGAAGGTCCATTTGTGAAAGTACATTTAAGCAAATGCAAGTACTAGCAAAACTAACAGTAAAGTAGTAACTGCTTACAGTAAAGGTATTTGGCACTTCATATATTTGTCTAATTTTATTAATGCCAGCCTAAGAGATCAACCCGGACACATTGCTTTTTTGTCATTTCACTGAAGGATGTAGTGCCAAGATTCTCTGTTCTCTGAAATCACAGACTATCAGAAACTTAGCTATTTGAAATCAGATCACTTAACAATGAAATAGTCCACGCTTATCTGGAGAATTTGAGTCACACTGACACTGAGAAGCAGTTTCCATTTTTTAGGGCAGCTGCAAAACTTCAGATAATGGTTTTTGGACAGAATGTTCAACATTTGTCTTAACTGTATAGTTCTTAAGGGAACAGAACCCAGAGTCCATTTCTCAACTCCAGCCTGATGTTAACTCCTTTACTTTAGAGTCTGACTCTTTTTTTGGCATTATCAAAATTCTGTACCACTTAAATAATGTCTAAACTCCATCCTTTCCCTAAGTTCTATTTTTAACCTGGCCTCTTCCTGTGCTTGGTGTAATGCAACATGGTTCCTCTGATATGCAATCTCTCTTGATGTGACAAATGAGTAAGCCCAAAATTTCTGGATTATATGTATGTCCTTAGCATTCTTTATCAAATGAACTTCATCGGTAGATAACATAATCATTAATTTAAAGGTTATTAAAATTAGGTTGGGGAAGGACTTACTCAGAATCACATAGTAAGTGACAGAACTGGGTCTCCGCCCAGATCCTTAGGATTTCAAAGTCAATGCTCTTACCACTAAGCACACAGAATCAGAGAATTAGAGCTGAAAAGGAAACTGAGGCATGCCATTCTCCTAACTTTAAAATGGAAAATTACAACTACAATCCAAGTATTCTACCTCCAAACTCACCATCACAGCATTATATTTTGTTTTCATTCAGCTGTCAACTTTTCAGATCTTTGGTTTTTCTTGTACCTACCTTTGACCCACTGTGTTCATGGGACTTTTGGAGTTCTTTGGAGTGTTCATTAGACTAACACTGGCAACTGCAAATGTTATCCAGAACTCCAGATATTTCCTGATTATCCTTTTCTTGACAGATAAGTTTGTAATCACAGCAAACTAACACGTTTGGAATTTTTCACAGCTGCTGAAACATAATGCACCAATTGTCCAGGATATAGATAATAGGTTGCTTCCCTAAAATAAGAAAGTTATGTAAAAACATCATCCTCTTTTCCCTTTTCTACCTTCATCCCAAAAATCAAAGTACATGGGGACCATCTGTTCTAAGTCTTTAGTCAAGTCTGAGTTATCTAAGTATGCGTTCACCAAATCCTGCTGTCATGAAGCGGAGTAAGGCAGCTATAGCTATCAAAACTCAGAAAGATCCACGAATTTGAACACCTACTTAATGAATCCCCTAAAATATCCTAACAGTGGTATCCATGTTGAGCCACCTTGAGATTTTGGATATTTCATCTATTGCTCTCAATGCAAATATAATGGAAAGTAGTCAAAATCTTGCAAGACACCTAAGTTCATGAAATTGCTGGAAGAGTTATAAAAGAACTGTTCTTTCAAGTGCAAAGGGGTTTTTAAAGAGGAGCTGGCAGGTTTATACTCCAACAATTGGAGAGAAATTATGGAATGGGCTCTTCAAAAGACAATAATGGTAATATCAAAGGAATAAGAGGGATAAAGAGAGGTTCTGAAAAATTTAAGGCAGTCCTTAAAGTTTGGGAAAAGCACATTTCTTTAGGATTGTGCTATGAAACCCAACGATCAGTTTTAAAAATAATCACATAAATACATACACACTTCACCTATTCTTTGTTCGTGCTGAATTAATGCACAGCTGCAAATATAATCTCACAATTAAAAGATAATTTGTTTTGTGTTGATATTTCACAATGCAAAATTTCAACTAGAACTTTTTTAAACTTCTAAGAAATTTTAGGACCCATTTAATGTGATGTAGAGGCAGGATGGGCTCAGAGCAGGTTTTCTGATCCAGCAGATGGGTAAAGGAGAGTCCTGGAGCCCTCAGTGGCTTTCTCAGGCTTTTATTGAGCTGTACATGTAATATGGCAAACAGGTACACAGCCAACAGGCCTCTAAGCCCCCGGCAAGTCTTCACTCTGGGCTACTCTGGCTTCTATCTCCCCTTCTCTCTCCTGCCTCTCTCCTCTCTTTCTTCTCCTGCTTCTCTTCTCTTGTTGACTATCTCAAATACTCCCCCCATGGCCCACAGAAGTGAACAAGACAATTTGCAACAATATAACAACTGCAGGTGCCCCATCAGGCAGGGCAATCCTAGTGGTGGGAGGGCAGAAAAGCCTGGAAAACCATTTACCCTACACATGGATTAATTTTAAAAGTCTGTTGTCTGTTAACAATTGTCTCCTGGTGGTGTGAACACCTTTCTTCGTAAGAAACATGGATGTGTTTGGGAATCCTCATTCTCACTTTCCTTACAATGCTCATTGTTTTTTCTTTCCTTGGTTTGTTTGTGCCTCCTCCATCTTGTCCAAACACATGGGCCTTCACTTAGTTTTACCCTCTCTAAGTTGACTTTGGTGGACACTTCTAATCAAGTATGGTCTATAGGCCACTCATGTTTCATCTAGGTACTTGGCAAAAATGCAGGATCTCAAGCTCTGCCCTCAATTCTCAAGTTAAATTTACATTTTAACAAGATCCCCCAATGATTCATATGTACCTTAATGTTTAAGAATGTTTACGAAGCAGGTTCTCAAGCACTTTTTCTATAATATTGTGTTTTGTTAAATTTAAAGGTCACTCTTGGATTCTTTCTTACCTCCACATCTAATAATTATGAAGTTCTGTGTAGAATGTCTAGCCCATGTCTTATCCTTTATCTAGCTTTCTCCTAATTCCTATTGTTAGGGGGAAAGGATGTCCTGAGCGAATTCCACACAGGCTTTGTGGATGCCACCCCCACTCCATCAAGACACTGGGAACTACCAATCCCATGATCCTCAAAGGGAAGTTGCGAGGACCTAAGGGTGGAGTTAAGCAGCCATTTTCTCTGTTTGTAAATAAAACCAGCCATAATAGTGGGGTCAGGGCTCAATTGGCTCATGCTCTTGGCCAGGCAGGTTTGGTCTCAGCAGGTGACGGGATTCCAGGTTGGCAGAATGGGTAGGACACATTTAAGATTTTATCTCCCTCTTTTCTCCCTGAGTTGTACATTTCCTCATTTCTCTTTCCCTTATAAATAAACCTTTGTTAACCTTTTGTGTGTACCTGCAGTGTAAGTCCCTTTTAAGTGCATGGGTGAGGACCCACAGTCAGGCAACCCATTTTAGAGGGGTTTGCCCTGTAACACTATCAGCATACCAAGATAGCTCCTAATTGTTTTTCCAGTATCATTCACCACCTTAGTATTTTTTGCATCTTTCCTGAATGGTCGTCCTCTTAATCACAAGCAAGAATGGTATCACCCCCTTCCCTGCAAGCTAATCTCCCTGACATGTCACATACCTGCTGGTCTCTGATACATCTAGAACCCTTCCCCCTCTTTATCATGCTCTCTTCACTGGCCCCACTGTATGCTACTTAGAGCTCTCTAAATAACACGTCATCTCTCAGACCTCCATTATACATTTTCATAAGTTGTCCACAGGGCAGAATGTCCTTTCCTTCCTGATTTATTTAGAAAATTCTACTAAGTCCAAATAAATCCTCTGTCCCCTGAAGTTTTTTCTTGCCATCCACAAAGAATTAATTGCTAACCTGTTTATGTCCCACTGTATTTTGTATATACTACATAAAATATTACATTAAAATTGTTACAGGTTTATTCTCCATTGTTTCTGCCAGTGCCTCACTAGAATATGAGATCTTGAATGAATTTTATTAATCTTTGTTCTCCAGCATTCAGTATCTACCTTATAGAATATAATCAATAAATCACTGTTCCATGCATAAATGATTTACCACAAATTAAGTCTTGTTTCTCAAATAATTCTAAATGTAATTTTACATAAAAATGTTAACTAACATATATCTATTTTGATAGAAATTAATAAACACATTGTTGAAAGGAAAAACATGAGAGGAAATTTATTTTTATAACTGACATAATTATGAATAAATCCTAGAAGGCTATTAATGAGGTTCAAATGAATGATATGCCACCATTATTGAACAGTAGGTATAACTGTCCCCAGTTTTATACCCAATAACTTGTTGAAACCTTATGAATAGCAGTAAGAGGTAAATTATAGTCTAAGCATGCATGCTTGAATGTTACAAGGAAACTAACTTTGTTTTAAGTAGTATTAAATGAATCAAAATAAAACACCCAAATATGAAGTGCAGTGCATTGTAATTATCTGTGCTAAAATTGCAGTCACATAGCTTAGGCAAAAATTACAAATAGGGGGGCCTCCCTGGTGGCACAAAGGGTTAAGCACAGCACTGTGAAGCTGTCCGCAGCCTCTGAAGCATGAGTTCAATCCCTAGCCAGCCAATGAGCTACCCACATGGCACAGCAGACCTCTACTGACTCACCCACTGCTCCCCTCAGCAGTGTATTTCAGTCAGTCTGCCTGTTCTGTTCCCCGCTCTGTCTCTGATGAATCCTCTCACCCCCCAGCACCTCTGCTCTGTACCCCAGTTCTTGTATGCATAAATAAATCTTTAAAAGAAAAATTACAAATAGGGGATACATCAGAATCAGATAGGGAGTCCTTATAAACCATATTCCAATACTACTTCAGTGCAGGAGACCTAGAAAGAGTCAATTAGGCTTGATGAAAGTGAAAAAGAGAGAGGAAGGAGGGAAAAAAGGAAAGGAGACAGAGCTAGGAAAGGAAAACGAATGGAAAAGAGAAAGAAAGGTGGAAAGAGAGAGAAGGAAAAAGCATAGAGGGAAAATGCATTGTAATGACAATCCGCTTGTAATAGCGGCAAATATCTTAACACCTCTCAGGTTAGAATGTATCTACAGACCTTTGTGCAGAGACTGGATAAGAAGTTTTTATGCCGGAATTAAGATTTTTGTCACATACTTTGTGACTCTGATTATGTGTAGATTCTAGAATTTAAATGGCCCCTTGTTGACAGATGCATGTAATTCTGAATACTATTTTCTTGATTATGCAAGGTCCTTTAAGAGCTCTGATATTTCTGTTTGTCTTCCTACCTTCTCAAGGAAAATGCTGTTTTCATAATAATGTTCATTTCCTTTTCACAGTCTCTTTACACGCAGTAGCCCTATATTATGGCTTGGGTAAATATCATGATTTCATTTTATTAATCAAAAAATGTCAAAAGGTAAAGTACTAGGACAAAAGATGCATACAGACAAAGGAAGGGCTGAAGCTCTATGATTTGAAGCAAAAGCCCAAATTCCTTAAAACTGAAAGTTTATTTTGTTGCCAATTGTAAATTACATTGCCATTTACCCCAAGTGAGTCAGAAATTGGGAATTAAGAGCTGAACTTCTAAAAGTAGCACAAGTACTATCTTTTTCCAATGAAGTCTTTCCAGACCATTTCACTACATGATGTTAATATCCCCTTCTTTACACTTTCATGTATCCCTATATTTATAAGATTCGAACAATGCATCTCAAATGTATATAATTGATTCTATTATGCTACCTTCCAAGATTGATAAATTACTCAAAAGATGAGGCTACAGTATATTAATCTTGCAAATTTCAGTATAGTACAGTTCCTGACCCAAAGAATGCAATTAATAAATGTTTAATGCCTTTAAAGGTCAATGAGAGAATAATAGCATATTTCTCCTTGTAGTTCCCCGACAACAGAAAGTAACACATAATTAAGCTGGAAAACATGGAGAACAAAAAAATATTGAGAAAAAATCAATTACTTAAAAGCAAGAGACCTTCTTTGTCTCTATATATTTTTTCTTTATCTACCCATTGCCTAATTAATATATCTATATCATTGTACTCCTTTAAGTATTCACAAAGAAAGCTGTTTCAACATCACTTTATTTGTGCTGTCCTAAAACTGTTATATCAATGAAACAGAACTGAGATCCAGAAATAAAACCACATAGATATGGGCAACTGAGTCACCACATAAAGAAGCCAAGAGAATGCAATGGATCATGGAAAGTTTTTCCAATAAATGATGTTGGGAAAACTGGATTTTCACATGAAAATGAAATTAAACTACTACTTCACACCACATTCAAAAATTAATTCAAAATGAATTAAAAACTTGCATGTAAGACCTAAAAAAATGCATATAAGGCAACATAGGTGATCTGCTCCTTGACATCAACCACAGAGATGCATTTGGTGACCCACTTCACAAGGGAAACAAAAGCAAAAATTTAAAAAATGGGAATACAGGAAACTAAAAAACTTCTGTACAGCAAAGGAAACTACCATCAAAATGAGAAGGCAAACTCTGAATGGAGGAAGATATTTGCAAATCACACATCACCAATATCTAATACACACACACACACACACACACACTCACATATATATATACACACACATATATATAAAGAACTCACAAAACTAAACTATTTTAAAATGGCATCTAAAAAAGGCTAGTACTTCTTAATTACAATGAAACAAAAAAGGATAAGGGAATGAAGTAATGAGTTTAGACAGTTTCATATAAAGGCACTTGTTTGAATGACCTAGTCTTCATTGTTTTCCTGATGTCCTTTTATAAAACTGCATAATTCTCATGACATATTCAATGAAAAAATACATATGAATTGTTTCAAATCCAGATTTTTAGACATTTACATTGAACCATTTTTGTCTGCCTGGAGTTTTGAAATCACAAAACAACCTTGACTACATGTACTGATGAGTGGACAGAGCTGCGAGTATAACTAATGTCATTACATAAAAATTAACTGCAGGTCTCCTGCCACTTATGTGGATTTAAAAAAGAAAAAGACTACAAATGTAATCTTCTTTCATGCTTTGATGTCTGAGGTTATTTATTACCACCACATTTTTGGTTCCTGCTAAACATACATTTCAAATTACATGAGGGAGATAGGTTTTATGAAACAACTTTCAACAACTTTTCAGAAAATTGCACATTTGAAGATCCAATTTTATTCTTTCATGCTACCACTAAAACAGTCCCCTTTCTGATCACCAGTAATTTCCCCACCTCTTTGAAATTTCTCTTCCTAAACAATTTCTTCCAGCAAAGTTTTGGAAATGATTTAACACTTTAGTTTGTCCTAGTGAGGTGGGTGAATTAGAAAAATTTGAAAATAGATTCCAAAGAAAATGAAGCTGGTACTGAACACTTACCCGAGTCAATGTCTCCCTGGTGAGAACTTTGCTCAGTCACATTCAGAGATAAACTCAACAAATGAAGACATGTTACTTTTAATATCTGTGCTCGGCTTTAAACATTTATCTATCAAGAACATACAATGACTAAACTATAATGCTTTACCCAAGTAATCCTAATTATTTGAAAAACATAAAATGTGACATTAATATTTGCTATAATGTTTTGAGGGTGTGTGTGTATATGTGTGTGTAATAGTTAAAACCATACTTAGAATACTTGACTATTAGAGTTCAAATATTGCCTTGCCATTTATGACCTGTGTGACCTCAGCTGACTTAACTAACCTCTCAGTGCCTCAGTTCCTGATCTATAAGCTGGTTAAGTAACAATACTGATTTCATTGGATTTGTATGAGGATTAAACAAGTTCAAACAAGTAAAGTTCTTAGAAATCTTAAAACAGTGTCGGAAAGGCAGATTTTCATAGGCTGTTATTCAAGGATTGCCTGTGGAATTAGTGTTATTTTCTATCCTATTCTAGAATATTCTTAGCATTCAATCCCTAAGCACCAACCACATTAGAAGATGAATACTTTGCATTTTCAAAATTCTTAAGTAAAAGCTTTTATATTAGCGATTCACCCCAAAGTTTGATGAAATTTTTTTTCCCACTTACAATTTCCTCTCTTTTTTCTTCCATTTTTTACACCAGAATAATGTTGCTCAATGTCCACTGACAACTCCTTGTTTGTCAGGTCTTGTGATAAATGCTTTATATGTATCCATGTATTTCATCTTCACAAATACCTACAGAATTAGGTTCTCTTATCCCCAATTTACACAAGGAGAAACTGAGGCAATGGATGGTCACACAGATGGCAGTCTTGTAGTATCAGATGAGAGAGTAGTGAGGAATCTGTGTGAATGCCAGAACAGAAGCCAAGTGTGGCACTATATTATAAAAGGAGCTATATAGGAAGTTGAGTTTAATAGCATCATTTCCCAGTTGCAGGACCTAAGCAGGGTAGTGTTACACTCAGGCAAAATCCCAACTTTCCTTTATTGTTTGAGGGTACCTCTGTTGCCCCACCGTGCATCTTCCTTTTCTTTAGCTTAATCCTGGATTTACATTTTCCTACTTCTTCAATTTTAAGTAGAAAGTCAGAGGGAAAAACATGTTTGCCCTAAATATATTCCTCCCACACACATCCATTTTTCTCCTTTGAAGTAGCAACAACAGCTGCCAACAGAGGATCCCCCGGGGCTTATGGACCATCAGTCAGCTTCACAGATGAAGGCAAAGATGAGAAGACAGAAATCCCTCCTTTAAAGAACTTTGCTAATGTTTTTCACTCTAACTTCACTTTCCTTAGTGAACACTTTTAAGACAACCCTGAAACCTCAAGGCAAGAATGGCAAAGCAGTGAATCCTCAGAGTTAATCGTAGTCCCTAATTGATTGTCAAGAGCCATGGGAACTGGAGATAGGGTGAATGAACACTCAGGTGTCAAGCTTCCCTAACTGATTTTTTAAAGATTTATTTATTTATGAATACAAGAACTGGGGTACAGGCCAGAAAGGGTTGGGGGAGAGGACTCACCAGAGTCAGAGTTGGGAGCAGAACAGGCAGACTGACTGAAATACAATGCTGAGGGGAGCAGCAGGAGAGTCAGGAGAGGTATGCTGCACCATGTGGGTCACCTCCCTGGCCAGGGATCGAACTCATGCTGCACTGGCTGCGAATAGCTTTGTAACCCCTTGTGCCACCTGGGAGGCCCTCTAATTGATTTTTTAAAATTCATCCTTTCCATAGCCCACACTCTCTTCTAGCTTCCTTGTGTAATTAGAGGCAAACATTATTCAAAGGCAATAAGAAGATTGGTTCCATATTTATTTGTAGATCCAGGTACTTGAGGCTTACAAAGAAAAGATAGAACAAGAGTTGGAAGCAATACTTCTTGGCTTAGACCAAAAGTACTTGCACTCCAATTCTGAAATTAGAAAGGAAAAAGTATTCTAATTATAAGCACAATCATTCAATATTTTATACTATCCTTTCAACTCCATGAATTATCCATATATATATCCATATACATACAATACTCCATAGATATCCATGAAGCACACATAAAAACATACATGAAAAGTGTAATCTACTACATTTACTCATATTGCAAAGAAAGTTCTATTGTAATTTGCACTGAAAATGGTCTACTTTTTAAACTGAAGGCAGGTAAGGAACAAAACAGTAACATTCATATTTATTTATTCACTATTTAATAAATATATATTAAGATCCTAGGCACTTTGTAGGCATTCCAGAGAACAAAACAGGCAATAACCCTGTCTTTATCTAGTTGATAACACAGAATTAGTAAGATGAATATATAGGATGCCAACTTACAATACATTCTAAGAAGAAAAAAGTAAAGTGGCAAAGGACAATATGAAGTAACCAGAGAAAGAGAGTAAAAATTTGAGATGGTTTGGTCAGAAATGACCTGAAGAGAAGGCAATCTTTGAATTCAACAATATAGACAGTACCAAGTTATTTAGGAGATTAGAATTCCATCAGAGAAGAGCAAGTCCAAGATTCCTGAAATGGAAGATCACTTTGCATCTCGGAGGAACTGTTAGGTCACAGAGCTTCCAGTGAAGGTAAAAAAGGAGAAAGCTATATGAGATCAGAGAGATAAGAGGAACTCAGTTTATACAAAACTTTACCATTCATGCTTTGACTTTTTGAGTGAGATAATCTATTAAAGAATTTTAGGCAGGAGTATAATATAATCTGACATATGTTAACAGGATCAATTTGCTTGGAAAGTTCAAAGTGCATTAAAATTATAATAGGTCAATATTTGGTAGCTTTTATAATTCAGATGTGAGAGAATGGTGACTTGGAGTCAAGTACTGGCAGTAGGGATATGAAAAACTATTGAATGCTGAATGTATTTTGACTATAAGATCTGCTGATAGAATTGATGGATGTGGGGGAAAAAACAGTTAAAGATAAAACCTAACTTTTTGACTTGACTAAATGAACTATGGAATTAAAATGGGCGACTCTAAAATGCCTGCATGTATATGGTCTTTTATTTGTGTTTTTTCCCTCATGTTTTGTTTTATTTGTTGGAGATCGGAGAGGCTTATAAAGAGATCATTTTTTAACATGTTCAATTTAAGATGTCTATTAAACATCCAAGTGGAGATGTCAAGTAGATAATTGGATATGCAGGTTTGAAATGATAGAAGAGGTCTGTGAGGAAGAAATGAATTTAAGAGTCATTAGCATATAGATGAGGAAGAATCAACAAAAGAGACTGAGAAAGACAGGTCAGAAAGTTGGAGGAAAACTAGATGAAGGTGGTATCCTGGAAGCTAAGTGAAGAAATTATTTCAATGAAAAGAAAGTAAATCCTGATGAATATTGCTAATAGGTCAAGAAAGTAGATGACTACAAATTGACTGCTAGTTTTAGAAATGTGGTGTCATTACTAACCTTGATTAAAGTAGCACTGGTGGAGTGCGAAAGTGTGTACAAAAGCTTGATTAGAAAAGGTGAAACTGAAAATGCATGAATGGAAACAATATGTTCAAGAATATATGCTGTAAAGGCATGGTGAAAATAGAAGAGATGGGGCGTGAGTAGGATCAAGAAAGTGTTATTTTTTTTTGCATTTAAAATAAGAGGCATAAGGGTTTGTTATTATGCTGGGAAAGATCCATTAAAGAAGGAAGATTATTGATTTAGAAAGAAAGTGAAAAATTAAGAAAGTGGTCTGGGAGTAGTTTCACTATAGAGCACTATATAGCAGGTAGGCCAAGAATGGCAGAGTGACCATCACCTGGGAGATGGTTGAGATGCAAACTATTAGGACCTCTAATAGAGCTAAAAAGTCAGACTCTTAGAGTGGGGATCTAGAAGTCTGGGTCTTAATAGGCTTTACAGGTAATTCTTATGTGTGACAGTCTGAAAGGTACTGATTACAGGGCCGTGATTGACCTTACCTACAAACACAATTTATTTGTGGCACAGGAGAGAAGTTTGACTATGTAAGCAGAAGTGAAGTAGGTAGGGGCCTCCCCGGTGGCGCAGCGGTTGAGCATTGGATGAGAAGCTTCCCGGAGCTTCTACAATACCGGGTTCGATACCCAGCCACCAGGCGAGGGGCCCACATGGCGCGCAGACCTCTCCTGCCACCCGCTGCTCCCCTCAGCAGTGTACTTCGTCAGTCTGCCTGCTCTGCTCTACTCTCTGCTCTGCCTCTGGTGAGTTCTCTCACCCTCCCACACTTCTGACTGTGCCCAGTGCTTGTATAAATAAATAAAATAAAATCTTTAAAAAAAAAATAAGTGAAGTAAGTAGGTAAATATATCAGTGGTTCCAACCTTATGAAGTGATCCTGTAATTGCTTCATCTACTCTGTGAAAAAGAAAGCAAGAACATCAGCCCTTTTTTCTACTTCAGATTGGACTACTTCATTTTGAGATTCAGAATGACTTCATGTTACCTAGATATTATATTACTCGCTTTACTCACTCTAGATAAGTTGAAAGCATATATGCCAAGCCCAACTCAGTTACCCTGTGCAACACAATAAAACTTCCTACCTTTTCAGGGCATACTATTCCTTAGTTGATCTACTTTGATGGCCTGTCCCAATAATATCATTTCTTACCAAAGATGGGGCTGCCATCGATGGAGCATCTGACATGTTATGGGCAATTTCAAACCCAGTCTCTCATTCAGACTTTCAAATAATATTTCCATATATATACATTTATCCCTTATTTTACAAGTGGGAAAATAGAGACTCAAAGAAACAAACAGCCAATCTAGAAAAGACAATAAACAAGTGTTGGTGAGGATACAAAGAAAAGGAAACCTTCATACATTGTTGGTGGGAATGTAAATTGGTACAGTCAATGTGGAAAACAGTATGACAATTCCTCCAAATTAAAAGTGAAAATACCACATTACACTTCTGGGTATTTATTGAAAGAATACAAAAGTACTAATTCAAGAAGATATATCCACTCCTATGTTTACTGCAGAACTATTTAAAATAGTTAAGGTCTGGAAACAACCTAAGTGCCCATTGATGGAAGAATGAAAAGAACACGCATACATATAGGAATATTACAGTTTTTTTAAAAGATTTATTTTTATTTATACCAGAACTGGGGTACAGGCCAGAGACACGGGAGGGTGAGAGGATTCACCAGAGACAGAGCAGGGAGCAGAACAGGCAGACGATGGAAAGCACTGCTGAGGGGAGCAGTGGGTGAGACAGGAGAGGTATGCCATGCCATGTGGACATCTCCCCAGACCGCCTGGAAATCGAACCAGCGCTGCAGAGGCTGCAGACAGCTTCACAGCACTGCGTTCAACTTGCTGCGCCACTGGGGAGGCCCAGGAATATTACAGTTATTATAAAAACAGAATTACTCCTATTTGTGACAACATGGATGTACCTAAAGGGTATTATGCTAAGTGAAATAAGCCAGGGTAAAACTGGTAATGGGGTCAGTTGTATTATGCAGATGGAGATGAATTTTAGTGGTGTTCATGATGTAGTATATATGTATGTTGAATTAAAATGTACACATGAAACTTATATGAGATAAACCAATATTACTATAATAAAAATTTATTTAAAAGTTTACTGTTTTGAATGTTTTCTTTTTTATTTCACTCTTTATTGTGGTAACACTACTTTACAACACTGTATATGATTAGGAGAAACAAGTCACACATCCTTGGGTGTATGTCACCACACCACATGTACCACCAAAGCAAACAGTCTTTTATCATACATCACTGGACTTCTGTTCTCACCCCTACCTTGTCCACCCCCCCCACCCCCATAGCTTCAATTTTATTGTCATAGTTCAAGGGTTTGGTTTGGCTTAGCTTTTTCAGTCCTCTATTTTGTTTATCAATATACTACATATGAATGAAATCATTTAGTATTTATCTTTCTCCTGACTTATTTTACTTAGCACAATTGTCTTCAGTTCCATCTATGTTGTTGCAAATGGCAAGAACTCATCTTCTTTTATAACTGAGTAGTATTCTATCATGTCCATATATCACATCTTCTTAATCCTTGGTAGAACACACTAGTCAAACAATCTGGCTCTGGGTTTTGGGGGAGACTTGATTACGGTTTCAACTTACTGCTTGTAATTAGTTTGTTCAGATTTTCTACTTCTTCCTGATACAGTCTTGGAAGGTTGTATCCTTCTAAGAATGTGTACCTTTCTTCCAGATTTTGCAATTTTTTGATATAAAATCCTCTGTATTTTTGAGATGTCTGCTATAACTTCTTTCAATTCTGATTTGATTTATTAGCGTTTTCTCCCTTTTTTTCTTATTGAGTCTATCTAAAGATTTGTCTATTTTTTTTCAAAGAACCAGTTTTTGGTTTCCCTGATCTCTTGGACTGTTTTTTTTGTTTGTTTGTTTGTTTGTTTGTTTGTTTGTTTTTACTTATTTTTCATACATTTCTACTCTAATTTTTATTATTTTTTCCTTTGCTGGCTTTGGTTTCATTTCTTCTTCTTTTTTTAGCTCTATACCTTAAAGTGTAATGTTAGATTGTTTATTTGAGCTCTTTTTTATTTCTTGTATATGCCTCTCTTATTATGTACTTCACTTTTAGTAAAGATTTTGCTCTATCCCATATGTTCTGGTAGGTTGTGTCTTCATTTTTATTTGTCTCCTGGTATTTTAATTTCTTTTCTTGGAAAACAATCCTCCAAACACATGGAAACCCTCCAAAAAGCATGGACAGCCATATTTATATCAGATAAAATAAATTTCCAACTATGAAAGTTAACAAAACATGGACAGACATTATATAATGATTAAGGAATGAATATGGCAAGAAGACATAATATCCATCAATTTATATGCACCAAAGGAGCACTAAAATATATAAGATTATGATTAACAAACCTAAAAACAAACATCGGTTGCAATATAATAGTACTTAGGGACTTCAAACCCTATTTATATCATGGACAGGTCACCTAAACAGAAAATCAACAAGGAAACATTCCCTAAATAAGGATTAGACCAGACAGACCACTAAACATTTATAGGGTACTACACCTCAAAAAAGCTGATCACATTCTGTATTTAAATGTTAAAATAACAAAATGATCACAGCTACTGCTTCAATATAAAGAAGAATGTATAGGAAATACATATAGGCAGTCAAATCTAGAAATTATCTTGAATTAAAATCTAAGCAAAATTGTGGGAAGTTTTAAGACTGAGTATTTCTAAATTAGTCATTTGGTCCTTATGTAGGACACGTTATTTTTACTTCGCCATTATGGTTATTTGGTCTTGTAAAGTAACTCTCCTCTGAACTTCATGTGTGAGTGTTTTGCCATCCAGGGACTCTCTCTCCCACAGGCAGCCTGTGGTAGGTGATAATCAACCTAACCTTCTCCCTGCAGTTATACTTCCACTTGTATTTTTTATCCTGATAAACAATATTAACTATCAAACCCCAAAGGTAGAAATTCCTTCAGGTAATTTTCTCTCCCTCAGTTCTCATATTTAATCAATCACCTAACACTATCCATTCTGCCTTAAATCTTTATGGACTCCATTCTTCTGAATCCCTTTGAACGCTTCTTATTCCTGGACCTTACCATCTTTTGCATTAACTATGAGAATATGCCTTAAGTTACCTGTTTTGATTTCCCTCAAACACACACACACACATACCCCAATCTATCCCAATCTATTTTGTATAATAAAAATGCCAAAGTAATAATTTGAAATAAAAAAAAGACTTCACCACTTTGCTTATAAGCTTTGGGTGACATAAAAATAAACACCAAACATCTTTGGATGATCTTGAAGCTCTGGGAAATAGTCATTGCTAGTATCACAACTCTCATCTCTGCCCCCTTATTCCATTGTCATTCACACTACTATAAGCTTGAGGGACTTACATAATCATTTTTTTTTTTTTGGTACTGAACACAGGTTGTTACTTCTACATACAAAAACAACCTCCCCCATTTGCAAACTAGAACTCGGTTTCTAAAAAGAAAATGATTATGATAATCACTTCACTAAATTATGAGAACACAGCAAACTATTTAGCTCTGTACAAATTGTAGCTATTTTTATTTCCCACAACTAATAATCATTATGATTTGAGCTTTTCTACTTCAATGTTGCCATTTAAACCTGTTCTAAAAACAACACATTATAGTTTTATGGTGTTCATAAACATCATCAAATAATAAACTTTCACTATTGTTCTCTTTCAGTTCTTTAGTGTAGTTATTTGCATTTCTGGGAAACTGCAAGAAGCATCCCATTTGTATTGTATTTTTATTTCCTCCTTTCTTTTTAATTTGCAAATAAGAGTACTGGTTTCCCCTGACATTAAATCCTATAGCCTTCTAAAGATGCTATTATTTTGTTGACTAATAGTTCATTAATAAGTATAATTACCACCTGTCACATTGCATCTTAATTATCCAGTAATTGCATGTATAATAGTTTTCAATTTTGGAAATTAAGCTCTTGAAAAGACAGTTCTCCCTCCTTCCCCCTTCTTTATTAAAGTCAGAGTTTCAAGTGTATTTTTCAAACAATTAAATTTGTAAATCCGCCTTTTTTTATTATTGCCACATTTGTGGTGCTAATGTAAAATTTCACAGTTTCTTCTATAAATGATGTTACTCAGTGTTAAATTGAATAAATAAATGGCTGTGCCTTTATCCTTACTGGTTTCTCATATGACAGATTTTTTTTTAAAGAGAAAATAAGTAATATTGGTTTTTCAGGTCCTAGAAAAAAATAGGAATTAACTGGAAAAATTTCACTATATACTGAAGGACAAAAGTCTTGATTGCAAGCTAAATAAATGCAAGTACGATTTGAGTATTCTCCCAGTATTCACCCCAGGTTAAAGATTCTTATGAGGATAAAGGGCACACATGCCTTTACAAATATATATCTCTTCAGTTTTATTAGAGACAATTTCTTTGTTCTCCTTGCAGGACTATTTAAGAAAAATATCTGTCATTAGCTGGAAAATTCCAGATACAAACCATTTCAGAGTTCTCCTAATTAATCAATATGTTTCCTTTTTATAACAGATTCCTTTTCATCTAATTTTCATTGTCATATTTCCTTTCATGTCTCTCTACATTTTTATTTTAAACCACATATATTACAGAAGACAATAGCCTCTGATTTATTTAATTTAGGACCAGAGATTTGTATGTGGGAAATTTACATTATTTATTAAAATAATATAATAAACTTTCCCATAAGCCCTAAATCCAATATACACATTTGCCAATGAAATAAGAAGCAAATTATTGAATTTTAAAGTTTGAAGGGGCTTGGAGAACAGAGTCCAACAAACTGGAGTCAAAGATTTTTAATTTACTGATCAGTCATGTAACTAACCAGAAGAGAACTAGACCCTCAGAATTCCTGACTCCAAGCCCTATGTTCTTGTCCAGTAAGTCACAGACTTTGGGTATCACTGTCATTCCTTAAAAGAAGGAAACAAAGTTCAAAGAATTTGCCCTGTGCCTGAGCAGCTATGAAGCACTCATTCTCAAAATTGAGAACAATATGAAATTTCTACAACTGAAACTGTTCTCTGCCATTCTGTTTATCTACAGGTAGGTAAGATACCTAGGTTAACATTCTCCACAGGCAGTAGCTTTAATCCTTAACTATTTTTTTAGAGGCAACAATGCTAATTTTAGAAGACTGTTTTTTAAAAAAAGTTCTCTTACTCTCTATATCTGATCATCTTGGAAATTCTTTGCAGACTTTGTTTTCATGCTCTGCTTAAAAGCACTTAGTCCATGCCCAGAGAAATCTGTAGATATTAAGTTTGGTGTTTGAAATGTGCACTTTGGCAGATCTCCACTTAAAGGTGTATTTTTTATGAAGGATAAAGAGCAGCTGATTATATTCACAGAAACCCCAGAGGAAATGAACTCTGTTGATGATAACTGACTAGTGGAGCAGGAAAAGCTCAAGTTTCTCTCTCCCTCCATCCTCTGCTCTGATAATTACCAACCAAGCCCTAGCAAGAATATTTCCTTTGATGATCCAGCAAAATGCCCAGTAAGTGAGAAAAGGAAGGGCAGGGCATTCCCCATGAGGGTGGGGAAAGAGGTTCTGTGAGCTTTCCCTGGTGATTAGAGCTGGGGAAGTTGATCTCTTTTCATGCTGTAGATGTGGCGAGCTGCAGTCACGCCTGCCGCTGCCAGCCCAGCACCAGGATCTTAATCAGTCACTATGAAAACTCATTAGCTCCACAGCAATGAGTCCTCCACTGCTGAAGCTTGGCGCTATGCTTAGTACCATGGCAATGATTTCAAACTGGATGTCCCAAACGCTCCCATCCTTGGTAGGACTGAACACCACCAGGCTGTCGACGGCTGATACCTTAGTAAGTCACTCGGGTGGGTTTGGCCATCTTGGGAAAGTAAATGCATTAAACTGGTGGGCTTTATTCTGTAAATAGCAAAGGCTGAGATTGTGCTTCTCTATGTACAAGTCTGCTTCAAAGACAGAATATTTATATGGTAAGTTTAAGTCCTGGATATTTCTTTGTGAACATTTTAAAGTCACATCAAGAAATAAATGGACTGCCTAAAATTTAGCTGTGAAAGGAAATACTTGACTCATTAAATTCTTAAGAATGAAAAGGTTTATATCACTATATCAATCTAAGGTTTGCACAGATTCTTAATGAAATGATTCATTTCTTATTGTCTCTTTTCTAATATCTGTAATGTCCCCCCAACTTTTACTACAGGGTATGTTACAGAGTATATTCTATCTAATCCAGTTTTACTACAGCAGAATAGTCCTTGGAATTCATTTCTGTGACTGCAATGCATTCAGTCAGAGAAAACATTTTTAAAACATGAGTTTTTAAAAAAAAAAACAAACCCTCACCAACTTAAAGCTTGACAAAAAGAAGTAAGTAACTGGAACAAAAGAGCACTAACTTGATAAAATCATCTCTTCATATAATTTTTTATAAAGACTACCTATCACAAATCTAACTCTTATCATCTTCATCCCCCTAAAATCAATGGCTTTTTAACCCTTTCCCCATTTTAATAGACTTTTCTGATAGTTTAAAGCATGGTTTAAGCAGCAATACTTTAAGACCTTTAAGATAAAAATGTTAAGTTACTGTTTTTTAAATAGCAATTGACAGATGCAAACAGAAGGGATATCCTGGGAAAATTAATTACCCTGCTAGCAAATAAAATGCATAGAAACAATTAGTATTTGGGACTTTACTTTTTTCTCTTTCTCTTTTTTTACCACTGGATTACCACTCCAGTGGATGTGAAAAAAGCAATTTCTAAAAGAAAAGTAACCCTACATTTTCAAGACCTGTTTGCAGTTACTACTAACAATTAAGCTATCAATCAATGTGCAATTAACTGAGTAGAGTCAGACCAAGTTAATTACATAATTGTCAGATTCACCCACTACTTAGAGGCACCACCAGAGTACATGTGAGGCACTCTGACTGGCTTAGTGTGTTCACCTTTGATGCACTTTCGGTATTTCAGAGTCTTTGTTACTGAGATTCCCCTTTTGCCTGCATCATGTATATGGTAGGAGGGATGTAAAAGAGATTTATAGCTAGAAAGTATGGTATGTTATTAACAAATAACTGCAAAACAAATTTATTTACAGAACCAAAGTTTCTCAATGTTCAAGTACGGATGGTTTCCAACAATGTGATTGTTCAATGAAATCTTTCTGAAAATGAATCTAAACTAAGAAATCCATGAATGGGTTGTATGTTAAACTTGGTATGTTGATTTGGAGATGTATATTTTGGGATCTATTGACACTGGTTTAGTTTCTTCCTGTTGTTGTTGTTGGAGCAAATTTCCAGAAGTGTGAATGATTTTTTAGGAATTTTAGTTACCTTTTAAGTTTAAAGTTAATTCATTTTCTTTGTGATTGGTAAGCTGTTGTAAAATATAAAGCACTTCTCTGGTTGATGAATGGTTTGACATAATCAAATGTTACTTTGGATGACCTGACTTTGGAAAAAATTCTAGAAACAGAGTATTCTGGAAAGTTAAAACTATAGTGTTCACTGAAATGGAAAAATCAGGTTGCAAAAGTTGTTTCTGAATGTTTGACCAAAGTGTATGCTTTATAGAAAGACTATCATATTTCCTTGCCTTGATTATTCACGATAACTGCTCACATAGGAGTCCCACAGTGAAATATATAGGAATCTGTGTTTCTTTTTAAGCTCATAAAATGTTTTTAAAATCCTAGAAACCATCCCAATTAGTTATTTTTATAATGTTTTTGGCAGCAGTGTCTTTTCTTTTTTAACTTAATCTTATGTAATACATGCTAACTAAATCTTTGTTGAATGAAACTTCAAGTGGAAATCAGGTATGTAAAATCAGTCATAGATCAAATAATTAATGATGTAACTTTGTTACAAAGTTCAATATAGCTCCACCACCTACTCCCTTTCCACAAAATTAACCCTTTGTCCCAGTCAAAATTCCTCCACAGAAAACTTAGAGCTCTCAAGAGCCTAATTGGAAATATAACTAATCTAATACACCTCCTCAACCTGCAAGTAAGAAGACTGAGTCCAAATCTCTAAATGAATAAACAGGTTTCCTCCAACTGGTTAAAGACAAAATCAAGATGGAAGCAAATCACCTACTGCAGTTTCTGGTCTGGGAATCACCCCACCTGCTTTTGCCAGTCCTTGCCCTTCCTGAGCCCTGGAAGGTTCTGTTGTCCCTGCTCAGGTGGCATCCCATGGCCTAAACTCCAATGGTCTTAGAAGGAAGGGTTAAAAGCTCCCTAGTCCCCTACAATAGTTAGGAAGACTGGCCCTTCTCAACTTTCTCTGTGTTCTCAATTTAGACACCATGAATGGAGTGAACGTGCAACTGTGAGTGAGTGAGTGAGTGTGTGTGTGTGTCTGTAAATGATACCGTAATTTCAGGCTTTCAGGCCTAGACTCCCAGCCAGGAATGGATCCCAGGCTGCAGTGGCAGCACTGACCTTTTGTTTCCCTTATCTCAGAAGCCTCTTAACTCTCCCCAAACCCCTACCTACACTGTTCCTGACTGCCTAATTAACCCTAACTTGCCCTAGGACTCAAAAAGAAACCAAAAAACACATTAAAATTTTATGTATGACTGTGGGATGTGGAATATAAAAATGGCCAAAAATACATTAATAGAAATATGAAATCTTCTTTAGAAGGATAATTTCAATGGACCTACAAATTTAGGAAAGAGAGGGTTTTACCCATTAAATGGCAATAAAATCTGTTTAATGCAGTATCTCTGAAACAAGTATGTACTTTTGATTATCTCAAAGATGAAAGAGGTTTTTAAATTTCTAGGATATTTTTGTTACAAAATTAAATATATCTCCTTTTTCAGGGGACTACGCTCCTCTTATCTTTCTTAGCATCATGAAACATTCCTTTAGGCTCTTCTTTGGCCCTGTTTTTCTTTATTTGCTTTTGTTTTGCTTCCCTCTTTTTTAGGGCCATCCACCTCTGGAGATGCTGGTGTCTGCAGAGGCAAAGTTTCAACTCAGAATTCTCAGGCCTTAGGCACTTCTCTGTAATACAGGAGTAACTTCCCCTTGAGGCTGAGTTTCTGAGAAATCCCCCACACTGTGGACTCCACACCAGGAAGAACCCCGAAAAGAGCAATTAAACAAACAGAGGACTTTGAGCAGATACCAGCTGTTCTCAGTCAGCCCAACCACTGTGATGAGAAGAGGCCCTGAAGGGGCCTGAGAGCTTAAGCACTTTGTTTTGCTACAATTCCAAAGTCCTAGCTCCCTTCTCCTCATAAATAGCTACTTCAGTACATTAGTCACTTAGAAGTTCTGTAATATGTCCTTTGGGTAAATACCCAGGAGTGGGATTGCTGGATCATATGGCACCTGCACCCCTATGTTTATAGCAGCACTATTTACAATAGCTAAGCTATGGAAACAACCCAAAATAGATGAGTGGATCAAGAAGATGTGGTATATATACACAATGGAATATGACTCAGCAATCAAAAAAGATAAACTCATGCCATTTGCAGCAACATGGATGGCGCTGGAAGGGATCATGCTCAGCGAAATTAGCCAGAAAGAAAAAGAAAAATACCAGATGGTCTCACTCATGGCAGGAATTTAGAAAACCTAAAGAAAGGACCAGGAAAAAGACTAATTATAATAAAGTAAAAATCATAATCAACAAGCAACTATTAACCAGAGACACATCACAGGGGGGAAGAGAAGGGAATAGAATGAAAACATGGAGGGTAGGTATTGTATGGGGACTATAACCATGACAAAAATGCATACATTGTGCATAAATGAAAAATGATGTAAAATTAGATAAAATAAAATTAAATTAAAATAATAACAAAAAAAAGTTCTGTAATATGAGGATACCCTGACACAAACTCTCAATGTTCTATAGTTTCTTATCCTCAACTAAACAACTTCTTTCAGTCCTGGATGAAGCTATCTGACTTCATGGTTTTATGGGACTGTTTTTCTTCCCCATATTCATTTTGGGAGAGAACGACTAAACAAAGTAAGGAGTAGGAGATGAATGAGAGAAACAAGTGGAAAATCTTGAGAGCCACAGAGAATCCAATAACTGCTTTTTAGTAGAACTGTGACATGGATAAGAGAGCAGATTTATTCTTATTTAAGTAGCTGAAGTAGAAGAGGGGCCAAAGGAGGGTCAAAACAAAGAGAAACTAAGATCCATTCCCTCAGCTTTCCACCAATGGAAGGGGCAGTGAAAGGCCTACCGTGGAGAGTTCCAGTGGAAACCCAGGGAGAATAAATAGAAGTGTCCCTGGGAGGAAGATTTAGGGCCAAGTATGTTGATTTCTCAATTCTCAGTCATTGGGATTACCAGAGTATGAGCAGAAGTGACCACCCAACCTAAATTTGCTGAGGTCTTTGGTTATTTTATTTGTTGTTGTTATTTCTTTTTTTTTTTTACAGCTCTGAGGTATACTTGAGTGGAGAATATGCACCTTTTATTTCTGTTCCAAGTTGCTTCATAAGAAAGAGGAAGAAAAATGCTATACAGTGACATCTTTATTAACACATCCTACAGAACACAGCTTCTTTTAGCGTGTTCTGTCAACATCTCTCTAATTTCTGTCCTCACATCTCTCCTCTCTCTACAACTAAAGCCATTAACATGCTAAACCACATTTCACTCTCTGAGACCAAACCTATCCTCAGACAGAAAATTTATAAGGAGTTTTCATCACTCAAGGATCTCCACTCTAAATCAAATAGATTTTAATAAATGGATTTTTTTTCTGCTTTATTTTCCTCTACCTGAAAGTACACCACTTTCACCATCTAGATTCCTTTTTTTTTCTTTTTTCCTCAGCATGTACTTTTTATGAAATGCCCAGCAACTCAGCATAGGACATAAGACCTAGCAATGTTCAGTCAGCTGATTTTGATCTCTTCAAAGGATCAGAATTTTGTCCTTTTACCTGCCTCTCTGCCTGGGTCCTGAGAAACTATTTCAGTGCCTTACACAGAATATCCACATGTGTCTTGCTGTGCCTTTACTGCTACCTATTCCTGTGGGGTGACAGTTGCTACTTGTTTCCAACTATTTAGATAAATACCTTGATACATCCCTAAAGTAGAGATTTTTGAATAATGGCCAATGGAACAGACACAGACCATCTACCTATGTGATCTTCAGAGGATAAGAATAAAGAGCTCAGGGTAAAAGTTAAAAAAACGGAATAAATCCAATATATGACATTTACCAGCCAGGTGATTTGTAAAAAAAAAAAATGCTTAAGTCTTTTGAGTTTTAGTTCCCTCATAAGTAAAATAGAAGAATGTCTATTGTAAGGTTAGTTGATTCAAGAGAAGTAAAACTAATATAAGGGAAGGGAATTTATAGACCAAAAAAACTAATGAAATGCAAGATGTCTTTATTTCTTTTTATATTTACCTCCCTCCATTCTTAGGATTCTTCTTTTCTGGTACAAAGCACCTGAAGTTTTAGGAGAACTCTTACACAGCAGCTTTATAACTAAATTGTAAGCGAAGAATCTAAACTGGGAATCCAGATGTCAAAATTATAATTTTAATTCTCCTATTTATAGTGCTCATAAGTATTTCATGGCTTTTATATTAAAAACAGCTAAATAGTTCATTCAATTCTTCTAATTAACACAAAAGTTTCCGAGAGAATTGTACCAATAATCACTGTGATTAGCAATGTTTGGCTAGCAATAAATAATATACACCTTCCAGATCCAAGTTCTGGACTTGAGAGTAGTTCAGAAAATCCAATAGGCTATCTGCCTCATAAATAAAAGGAAATGTCAGATAATCAGTGGTGCAGTGTGGTGGTTAAACTTTCAGGCTTTGAAATCAGACTGCGGCAGTACAAATTCTGCTGATTACCCCTTTTATGACCTTGAGCAAGTTCCTAACTTCTCTGAGTCACAGTTTCCTCATCTATAATGAGCAAAATATCATCACCTGGTCCATGGGGTGCATCAAAGGCAATAACTCACCGTGAGCTGCCAAGTAACAGAGTTCCACACACGGTCACTATTGCTATTACATGAGTTTTATTGATACATGAATAATATCTCCTAGAAGATAAAATAGGAACAACTTTTCCTCATGGGTACCTTAAAACCATTAAAATCTATAAACCATATCTCCTTCCACTTGACGTCTTAGATGGTTTTATTCTGATCCTTTTTTTTTTTTTCTGCCAGTATAGGTACCTTAAGAGAGAGTGTTAGGCATGTTTATAAAGGTTGCTTTAAGCTGATCCTAACACACAGGACTCTATCAAAACCCACAGCACTATCAGGAACCCTTTTTTTTTATATTAGATTTTTGCTATTTTGAGTTACTTTTTTTTTTTTTTTTTTTTTTTGCCAAAGAGGTAACTTGTTATAGTTGAGATCATTCAAACTAACTCTGTAGTAGAGAAGGTCATGACTCTTTTCGATGATTCTTACAAGAAGATAATTGGAAGTACAAACAACACTGGAGTCTTTACTTTTATTAATCTGACACTTCAGGGATAATTGTAAATGAACATCAAACCCAGTTCACCTTTCCTGCTTTCCTCATCCAGAGAACAAGTGACACCTTGCCCTATGATGATAAAGTCCTCACTAGTTAGTCAAACACCTAGCAGGTGGACAGCAATATGAATGTTGCCAAGTTTAATAATCAGTGTTTACATTGCTGTACCTATATTTTCATATTATAATTGGGTGTCTCCTGTTCTCTATTCCAAAAGTCATATTTATTCTAGGGACAAGCCTTAATTTTCTAACATAATTGAGATTTGTGTCCAATGATAGAAGAAATATATCGCTGAAACTACAGGACCTATGTGGCTATATATTAAACCTGTACTGTAACTCAGCTTAATTTTTATTTACATCATTGAAAATACTCTGCTAAGCTATTTCTATCTCCATTCTATAGATCACCTCTTTCTATTTTTTCAATACAAAAAGTTTAAAAATATAATTTTTAGGATCTTAATCGATTCTAATAATACATAATTCTAAGTCCAACTTACTATCCTAATTAGGTAGTCAGATAAAAATTCTATAAAGAATGGGTGAGGAGAATGAAAAAAGAAATGATAGCCAATTCAACACCACTGAAATAAAAGGCAGCATAGGAATCTTCTATGACCTATCTAAAAAGAGCAACTAAAAAGACAGATTTGGCATCATTTGATTTTCATCATAGATCAAAGACCAAGACTATGAACTCTTAATGATCTTTATGAGTTTTTAACTTATATCTGCCCCATGATTTTGTTGGGTTGCCTATAAGTACTCTGTAGTACTTATCACTAAAGCTCTTGAAAAGAAAAAAAAAAATAACTACATGCTAGCTAAGGGTATGTGATGAGCTGGGGCCAGGGATAGATTTGATAAAAGAGTATATCTGCTCTGCTGTGAATTCCAGAGACAGATCTCACAGACTATGCCCAATCTGCAAAGAGAGATGTCAGCTTGGTTTAATCCTTACGAGAGTTTGCTTCCAACCTAGCAAAGCACTCCAGTCTGTAGGCAAACAGAACATCTCAATAACACTGGCTATTGTGCAAGAGAGCTCACTGATGGCTTCCATTCACCTCTTTGTTTCCAGAACCATCTCAGCACCTAACCTTAAGCCTTTCTCTCCTCTTTCCTTGCCCTTGTCCCTCCAGCCTGATTTATTAAATACCTTATTTTCTAGACTCTGAATTCATTTCCCTCTTCTCCTGATCATACAAGAAACATTTTTCTGTATTCTGAATCTGAAACTCCAGAAATCATAAACAGAGAGAAAACTGAAGAATTTCAGATCCCTGCAGTTAGCTAGAAGAGGACACATTAATTTAACTGATATTTCTAAGGAAAAACAAATTAAGATGCAAACCAAATAGCTTGCCTATGTAAAATCTGTTAAGTCATTTTTTTCATCATCCATATGATTGACCTTTAAAAACAATGATCTGTATGTTTAGTGTCATAATATGGCTATGTAGCACTGGAATTCAAAGCAGGACCCTAGAACTAAGTTGTTTAAGAAAGAGGGCACCTGTGGCTATAGAGTACTTGATATGTAACTAGTTCAAGGTGAGATGTGACAGAGTATAAAATGTACATTAATTTCAGATATTTAATACAAAAATAGAAGAAAAAATAAAAGTACTCTCATGAGTACTTTTTATATTAATTGCATGTTGAAATGATTGTGTTTTGGCTATGTTGAATTAAATAAAGTATATCATTAAAATTAATTTCACTTCTTTCTACATTTTAAAATCTGGCTACCCCAAATTTGGAATGACACATGTGGCTCTCATGATCTTTCCATGGTCTGGTGATGCCCTGGAGTACGTCCCCTTCCTGCCTACATAGCTCTCTTACTACATCCAAGTGGCATGATCAGCAGATTAACTAATTTTCTCTTCTGTGAAATGGAAATAATAGTTTTTACTTTATTTTCTTTTCTTGCATAGAAGAACTGGATTGGAGGCACAAGGTGCAGGGATGAGAGGATTCACCAGACACAGAGTGGGGAACAGAACAGGTTGATCTGCTGAAATACACTGCTGAGGGGAGCAGCAAGCAAAGACAGGAGAGGTTTGCTGCACCATGTGGGTCAGCTCCCCAGCCAGGGTTTAAACTCAGGCCATTGCAGTGACAGCACTGAGACTTAACCCCTAGGCCACCAGGAAGGCCCAGTTCTTACTTCTTAAGGTGCTTCTTTGTGCTCTTGCACCAACAAGCCAATGGACATGAGCTGTCCCTTGGAATAGGGCCTCACCCTGAGCATCTGTATTCTTCAGCCTCACCAGTCCCCAAAGGGGAACTCAACTGGCATCAAGCTACCAATACTCTTGGTAGCTAGAGGAACAAGTGAGTCCTCTCTGGACAGTGCACACAGTATTCACCACTATTTCTGGTTGTGCAATGAAGATTGCATATTCAAAGAACAGTTCTTCCTGAAAAATGACTAAAAATAAAATACTTAATTTGGTACTTTCATAAAATGTAGTTCATATGGCAAATTGGAAATATCTAAAATATCTAGTAGTAGGATATAAACTAGTTGTTGACATAAGACATATAAAAGACAATACTTTGTCTAAATTGTTAAGGCAACAGATAACACATATTACATGTTTTATGAATAGTACAGACAATCCTTCAGAACAGGTAATAACCATGGGGTAAGTAAATTCAAGGTTTGTAAAGGAGGTATTCCAAGTAAGAGTAGCAAGTTGAGCAGCATACTAAGATCTGAATCCAGGACATAAACTAATTTGATTAAAGAAAAGTTTCATACAAGAAGGTACAAGGGGGTAAACTAGAAGCATAAATAGGAAGTAGGTTGCAGAAGAACTGGAAGGCTACTTTAAGGTTCCAAGGAGCGAACATGATAATTACCCAGCAGTAATTTAGGAAGGTAATTTAGAAGACTATGCCAAAATACTCCAACTCTTCTAGAACTCTATATCCTTTGCAAAACAATCTTGTTCTAATTATTTTTACCCTAGAGTCTCACATGATACATTTTCAGCCTTATTACATGGTAAGTTCCTACGAGTGACTAAGATAACTAGGTAGGTAGTTATCAGATAACTCTAATAACTAAGCATCTGATTATCAAATACTTTAAAGTTGCACTGAAATATCCAAATATGATAAAACACATACTTGGGGAGGTAGGTTAACAAAGTTAATAATATGGAAACTAACAAAAGAGAAATATTCTCTTTTGGGGCATTGGTAAAGAAGGTATATTTTAATGAAGCTGTGCTTTCTATAGAAATTATTTAATCATTTTTTTTTCTTTTTGAACTTTAAAGAATAAAACACAGAATGTTAATGATCAAAAACAGATGTCTGCTGAAAAGGATATGAATCCACATTCTCTTTATCCTATAACGGGCATTTGCCATCAATTTCCTCAGACTCAGATTAGTCCTAAAGAAGGCTGGCAAGTATACAGCTCGGCCCAGGACCCTGATGGACGATGCATCTGCACAGTGGTGGCTCCAGAACAAAACCTGTGTTCCCGGGATGCCAAAAGCAGGCAGCTCCGCCAATTGCTGGAAAAGGTAGGTGTCCTGTGTCCCCTGTGCTGATTTTTATTGAAATGTACTGTTCTTTGAAAAGGAAATGGGAAAGCAGTAATAGTGTGGGTCCTTCCCATTTTTGTCTGCCTTGTCAATAGACTTATTTCTTTTTTTTCTTTTCTTTCTTTTAATATATTTTTTACATCATTGTTCATTTTATGCAATGTTTGCTTCCCCCCAACTCCCCTCAGGCTATGGGGACTACAAATAGACTTGTTTCTTGAAAGAAGTATCTCAAGTTTCCACTTTGCTTTGTGTACATAACTTACTTTTCCCAGCTGTTGCTTCTTAAGACTGACTCTGTATACTACATCTTAATATCCAAGTCAGTCTCCTTAAGAGAAAAAAAACACATGAAGTCTTATTTCAATGTCAGAAAATGAGCCTTAACTTGCAGGATCTCACACTAAACCCTTTGAACTCATACTTTTGTGTCCCATTAACAACCGTAGAAAGAAGTTAAAATAAAGGCATGAAATATGCAAGCTATCTGGACAGATAATGAATAATTCCAAGTATTTATCATCATTCTGTAAGTTATTCCTTTGAACATTAAGCTCTTCCATTTCATTGGGTAGCATTCTATTCATATAATTTATTTAAGCGAGATCTGTTAGAATCAAATGTGGAATGCCCTTGATTTATTCTCTTTTAAAGATAAAAGATTACAAAATGTTATTAACATTTAGTATGGGGAGAAAAAAATGTTTAGTATGGGGAGAAAAAAAAACAATTATTCTCATTCAGACTTTCAGTATGTTGAGATCTGAATCTAATAGGACAGCTGGGACAGCCAGACTGATGGGAGTATGACAACATGTTTGAATTTTAAATACCATCAGGGATAATAAGATAAATTAGAAAGTAGGTGCATTTTTTTAAAGCCCATCATGCTCAACAATTCATTCTGTGAGATATAATTTCCATGATCATCTACCTAATTATGGCATTGAATAGCAACTTTTTATGAAAAATAAAGAGCAGCTAGAAAAATGAGAGCACTGAATTAGTTAATACAGGATCTTTAGTTTATACAATTTCAAGCTTAGTCATAATAACTTTCTTCCACTGCCATGTAATGAAAATGTTTCCTTTGCATCCATTATTTGGAAGTCAATCAATGCTCCAAATTTTAAGGAGATTTTTCATTTTTCATACCAAGACTAGTCTGTTTCCCCCCTTCTCTAAAGAGCTATCATCATCTATTGACTCTCTCTTTTTAATTCTCTTGATATAAGATCTCATTTTTCCAGCTCCACCAAATCCATCCCCCAGACAGAAACATATGTCATTTACATTTCAGTTAATGAGTCTAGCTAATATGCCTCTTAACTGTTAGAAATCATGACATATGAATTATGATGATTATTCTTAGGGCTCATTTTCTAATCTTGATTTTGTTTATTTCTATAAAAAAATCCAAATATATAGCTTAATAATGTTTGGTGAGTAGGGAAATTAATTACATTGGTAAAAAGACTTAATCTTTTAAATCTAATGTTGCTTTTTGATTAAATTATATTTCCCCCCAGATTGCTAGCTTTCTGTTCCAATCTTCTTTTCTGTTCAGAAATACATTTCTTCTATATCAACTATACTGATAAATATGTTCTTAGATATAATCTTATTTGTGTTACTATCTTTCAGTAGAGCAATGCATACACAAATCCACACAAAAACTCAAATTCTTAAAAACAGTTGTAAAAATTCAAATAAAGTGGGGCCTCCCCAGTGGCACAGTGGATTGAGCACAGCAGCACTGTGAAGCTGTCCACAGCCTCTACAGCGTGGATTCAATTCCTTGCCGGCCAGGGAGATACCCACATGGTGCAGCAGACCTCTCCTGTCATGCCCGCTGCTCCCCTCAGCAGTGCTTTCAGTCTGACTGCTTGTTCTGCTCACCGTTTTGTCTCTGGTGAATCCTCTCATCCTCCCACACCTCTGGCCTGTACCCCAGCTATTGTATATACAAAAATAAATCTTTTAAAAAAAATTCAAGTAAAGTAAAGAAATAGATAATATCCTCTACAAGCCTAAAGTGAAATGTAGTCTAGAACTATGATAAAACCAAGAATTGATGAAGGATGAATTAAGCACAAAAAGTACAACCAAGGAGGTTGGTTGAAAGCAAGCATTGCAATTCATATGCATCAATTCAAATTGATGCATCCAATATGCAATTTGATCAATGTTTTAAAGAAATTCTAGAAAAAACACACCTTTAAAAGGTTATCAATACCTAAGTACCAAAGACACAAATAAAATTTATTAACAAAATCAAGGTCACCACAAATTTGATTTACCAATTTTCAAATTTATCTTTTGGTAGTAATTAAGCCAACAGAGTCTGAAGAATAAATTGAGCGTACACCTATAAGTGGCCCAAGAGGAGTCAGTATCACTGGTGACTGCAATGACCACCCTGCCCAACCTCCCTGAAAAATAAAGATATTTGACACAAACATCCCTTACACTGACTGAGCTAGCCACTGCTGTCACCCCTGTAGTTTCATATAGTTGAATGATATCAGATGACAGACAAGAACAAAACCTTAAAGCAGCTTATTCACCGTAACCAGAGGATTCATTTAGTCATATGACAAGGAAACACTGCTGTTAGTAAGAATATTAATAATAACAGTTCCCCTTTATTTTATCTACCTCCATTCCATTCAATCATCACAACAGACAGTTGTCCCTCAAAGTTTACCTAAAAGGAAACTAGTGCTTTTGAGATTAAAAAAACAAAACAAAACACCAATCACTCTCAACCATTAGATTGTGGCGCTATACCAGGTCAGCTCTGTATTTTCTCAATATGTTGTTAATGTCGTCCAGAATGCCATGGCTGGTGTTCATGCTCATTTAAGTAATCCTTTGTCAAACATTTTAAGTATCCATGTTACTGAATATTAGAAAAATTATAATTGGTTTTAAAATATTTTATGTATTAGTGTGCCCAAACTAAGACTGTTCAGTTCCAAAAAGGTTTGTGTGTTAATTATGTAGCCTTCCTACACAGTTGAAGATGACCCGCATTATCTAGGTCACACTTATTTCTAAAGTGATTTTTTTTTTTTTGAAATAGAATACTGACATCATCCTCACCAATAAAATAATTTTGAAAAACAAAGCAGTGATATTTCACTTAAAGATTTCCATCACACAATTGAATACTAAAGGTTCTTTGAGGCCCTACAACAAAGGAATCTCTGTTTCTTTTGTTAACCCTAAGGTTATACAAACATATTGAGCTGTGGGCTTTTTTCCCCCAAGTAGCTCCCACAGTATTTAAGCATGAGAGTGGATAACAAATTAACAAAAAAGTTAATTTGTGTTGAAGCTCAGAAAGGGCTCAGATATTTTCTTTACACAAAGAACCAAGCTGAGTTGTAAAGCATCAGAGACAAAGAGACAATGAGAGGAACCACAGCAGACAGGCCTCCTTCCTACAAGCGTAATTGGGAATTTAGTCTCTGGTATCATCAGGACAGTGGTTCTCAGTGGGTCTCTATAATCTGTGAGAAACTAAACAATGCACAGTGCAGCTATCAAGAAAAGCAAAAGGCAGCCCAGAGCCAAATCCTTGCCAATTAGACTCCCCCATCTCTAGCCATTACCCCAAATGCAGTTCTTACAATTATGTGGGCTTCTGCTTTTAGAAAGCCACAACCAGGGCCCTCCCTGGTGGCACAAGGGGTTAAATCTCAGCACTATGAAGCTATCAGCAGTCACTGCAGCATAAGTTCAATCCCCAGGTAGGGAGCTGACCCACATGTCACAGCAGACCTCTCTTGCCTTGCCCATTGCTCCCCTCAGCAGTGTATTTCAGACAACCTGCCTGTTCTGCTCCCCGCTCCATCTCTGGTGAATCCTTTCACTCTCCCATGCACCTCTGTCCTATACCCCAGCTCTTGTATGCATAAATAAAACAAATCTTTAAAAAGAAAAGTCACAACCGAGTCTCAGCAAGAATCCAATGTCTTTTCCCACATCACAAATAAGGTTGAAAATGAGCTTGATAGAGTAAGTCAGTGACAAAATTAAAGGGAGGCTGTTTTAATTTTATCCAGAATATTTCACCTGCCTATCATTTTCTAATTACACACTCTCCCTTCTACATAGAATTCCTACCAGAGTATGTTGGCCATGCCAGTGATGGTTGTCTTCATAGACAAATGCCATATTCAAACACACAGTTTCTTTAACACACTTAGCTTTTCTTTATTCATACATAACGATAATGAAATTGAAAATTATTTTAAAGCACTGCATTTATCTAAGATGTTGTTACCATGCTTTCGGTGTTGTCTCAATAATTTTGTGCTGTTAAAAGTTTTTTTTTCCCTAATAAAACTTTTTGAAAGTCTGAAAGTAAGTAAAGAAGTATGTGGAAGTCATGGAGTGTTATAGCCTAGCTAGTGACAGGTGAAGGAAACTGTCTTTAAAATATTAAAATATAAATTACCTATTATTCTATTCTCTTGGAAGACTAAGATAATTTTACCCAAAGAGATACTTATCAAGCAATTATTCTCATAAGGTCTTGCTAATAAAAGCAATTCCCTGCCCCCACCAATCATACACTTTACACAATTAGTTTTAATATAAGCTAGAAAGCAATATCTCCTGAAAAGACAGGATTTGTAAAGGGCAGGACTATGGATCAAGACAGCAAAAAATGAAACAGGAAAATGTGATCTACTCTGACAGAAAAAGTAGAGGAACTAAGAGAAGCCAAGACAGAGTTCTCTGCCTTTTCTGCTTGTCCCAGTTCTGAATATATCAACAATGGACTCTTTACAGCAAGCTGGCTCACTAAGCTTCATGACTTTACCTGATGACAAAAATTTGTCTCTAAATAAATCAACCCTTTCTTATTTGTAACTCACAGTTTTTGTAATGAAAATAACTCCTTACTTATTCCATAAGCAATATTTGTTCAAACATAAATGCAGTAACACATAAAAGTATACAAAACAGTAAACCTCACCTGAAATTCTACAACTATTTTTTTGGTGCCCATAACTTCATGTATCAATTATGCAAATAAAATATGATTCTGCAAATGGATTAAAACATTAACTTACGGGCCTCCCCTGGTGGCACAGTGGTTGAGCACTGGGCTGTGAGGCTGCCTGCAGCCTCTGCAGCGCCAGTTCGTTCCCCGGTCGCCGGTGAGGGTCCCACAAAAAAAAAATTAACTTACTAGGCACCCCATTCTATAATATTTATTTTATTAGTTCTCAACCACACTTTACTCCACACCAGAAAACTAGTATTAGCCGCCTAATATATTCTCCTGATCCTTTCCTACATTTCTCCCTTATTTTTTGTTTATATACTCCATTTTCTTTTACATGTAATTATGTACATGTAATTATGTGCATATGTGTGTGTGTGGGAGAGAGATTTGATCTAGAATAAAAAGATCTAACTATATAAAGACAATTCCATTTACTTTTCTCATTTGTTTGTTTTCTCGTGGAAATCCCTCTGTGTTGAACATTACTTCTTAAAATTTAATCAACATAGGAATCAACTGGGGATCTTGATAAAATACAGACTCTGATTCAGTAACTCTGTAATGGGCTCCAAGATTCTGCATTTCTGACAAGCTCCCAGGTGGTGCCAAAGTTTTTGCTCTGCAGACAATATTTTAAGTACCAGAGGTATAGACATCCATTTTATTCTCTGTAGCTGTTTATTCACATTCCATTCCTTGACTTATTTATGAGTTCTCCTATAATTATTAGTTTTCACTTTGTTTTCAGGTTTTTGCTGCCACAAACATTAAAACTTCCTTTCTTTCCTCATTTCAAGATGCCTGTAGAGGTCACCCGCTTCCTACTAAGTAGCCTGAGACTAAACAAACCTGGGCCAGTGCCATCAGCTTAAGATACCCATATTGCTCACATGCCAAACACTTGCTACAGTTGCCATTTTTAGATCTCCAGTATGTTCCCTGAGTTAGAAGGTATCCCAGAACTATTACCACCAGTCTTAACCAATTGGGTCTCTCACCCCTGGGATTACTTCAGAGATGCATTTTGAAAAAAAATGCACTAGAACGAATGATCTCTAAGTATGCTGAATACTCACTATTATCCATAATTGCTAGGCATCCCAGCTCTTTAATATGTCAGATTTGTACACAGAAACTATTTGTTTTCACATTTAACAAATTGGGGCATTGTAAGCTTAAAAAACCTGGGAATGAAAAATCTATTTTAAGAATTCATTTTTCTTATTTATTAGATTCCTATTTAGAGTCAGTCAGTTTTAATGCTAGAATGCCCCTTTTATTATTTTCTGCCTAGGTGTAATTTTCTCTTGCTGAATTTTGTGGATATTTATCATGAAGAATTGTCCTACTACTAAAAAAATGTGTAGAAATGCAGTTGTGGATTTGGCACTGCTAGTTCTTAATGTCATTTTTACTGCTTCAGTAGTGAATGAATATACCTGTAAATAGACAATAATGTATAGTCAATGTTCATGTTTAACAGGTTCAGAACATGTCCCAGTCTATTGAAGTCTTAAATTTGAGAACTCAGAGAGATTTCCAATATGTTCTAAAAATGGAAACCCAAATGAAAGGGCTGAAGGCCAAGTTTCGGCAGATTGAAGATGATCGGAAGACACTAATGACCAAGCATTTTCAAGTAGGTTTGACTTCTACAATCTTGTCAATCCAAATGAGACATTGAGTGCAATGGACAGCCAGTGTGGCACTCAGCTAGAAATAACTATGCCTTGGCCCATGCATGCAATGTTAAAGACTCATCGGGGACGTCAATCATCTTTCCACTGGAATTGACCATTAGCTGGTATTTGGAATGCATGGAATGCTTGCTATAAAAAGAGCCTCACCCTCCTATAGCTAGGCGGAGGTTTCAGATAGATAGATTTACAAGCGTTTGAATTTCTATAACAAGGGGATAAAATCATGGAAAATGAATAAGTCAAGTTAATAAAATTTTTTGATAAATGTGTACCCTGCTAATGCGAAAAATAAATAATATTAATCTAAATTATTAAAAAAGGCAAATAATACCATTACTAATAGCATTGTAAAAGGAGGGTCTTATAATTTTATAGTTTTTTTAAGACCTTCAGTTGTTTATTGGCAATTCTCTAGACACACTGACAATGAAGAAAGTGCTTTTAAGTATGCTATCAAGATATAAATGATGTTGATGACATGATGTTATAAATGATGACAATGTCATAGAGAAAATCTGACTATGACAATGCTATTTAAACCTTTATTAAAAATGTCTATGTTACAAAGTCTTAGCAGTTTATAAACTGCACTGTGGTTTTATAAACATAATAGCCTCTGTTTTCCCTGCCAACTGGAAGTGAGAATCACTGCAAGTGGAGTAGGAGTGGGTCTGAAAGTAAGGTCAAGCAGGAGAAGTGCTCTTCACATAAATGGTGAAGCAAGAGATGTAGTGACATGCAGCAAGGTCTCCTCACAGCATGTTCCTATGGCAGAAATTTTCATGGTTTTGTAATTTTCTTCACTGGTGCAGAGAAGAGGTATAGAAAACAGTCTTCCATGGACCAGTTTTAAGTTCTATAAGAAAGACACCAGAAGTAACAGAGAGTAACAACTTGAGGGTATTGATGAGAAATTGGACTAAAAAGATGACCCAGTAATTATATGGTGAAGAAAGACTCAAACAAGCTCAGGAGGCTAAAAAATTAGAACAAATTAGAGCAAGACATAGAAGATAGGATAAATGTTAGGGATTATCCAAATGACAGAATGAGTAAACCGGAAGAATAGGGAATTTGGGGGTGGGGAGTGATAATAGAGAAGAATTTAAGACTAGAAAGCAAATTAATTTTAAGTAATACTTTTGAGAATGTACTGTTGTACATGCATTGGGTCATCTGCTGATACATAATACATCACCTCTCTTCTATGAAAGACAACAGATAAAATTGATAGTAACTAAAGACATAAACAGCACCAAGCAGCACAAAGGGAAGATTGATCGATTTTGTGTGGAGAACATCAGGGGAATAATTCTAATATTAGACAATACTTAAGAAAGACATTTAGACTCACATCCTCCCCTGTTAAGAAACAAACACACACTAAAGCATAGAGGTGACTGACACACAAAGGTTTCAACGTCAGTTTTCAACATTCAGGCTAAGGATATGGACTACAGGCAATTCTGTGACAGTCTGATCCTGGGGCCATCAACAAAGGAGGTGCCTGGGGAGCATGACCAAAAAGGAAGAGGGACAGAAGGAAAGGAGCTCAGGGGGTCTGGTGCAAAGTGAAAATCACTCAAGCTCAGTTGGATGATATGGAACTCTGGGATGCCAATGGGCAGCTTGAGGGTGCCAGGGCTGGCAGAGCCAGGAACACATGACAAAATGTGCATATGGGATAGCCTGGTGAATACAGGAAACAAACAGAAAAGATACTGATCTGAGGGAAACTCAAGGGTATAATTTGCCTATTCTGTAAGTTTTCCTAATAGCACCCAGGCTCTCTACAAGAAAATCTAATTTTCAGGCAGCACCCTATAATGATTAAAAAAAAGAAATGTAATTCATGTAGTCTAACTAGATACTGAAATTAAATGTCAAAATCCAAATAGCAATAATGATTATAACATTATTCTCCTTAAGAATTACATATATTCAATGTGTAGTTCCTAGAACTTTAAATATATTGTATATTAACAAAACTAACAATAATCCTAGAAGGTATTTTTTATACCCATCATCCAGATGAGAAAACTGATACACAAAGAGGTTGAACAATTTGTCCAGGTCATGTATTTATTTATTTTTTTTAATTTAAATAATAAATTTTATTTTTATATTCCCCCATACAAAGTCCAGCTCTAGCTTATTAGAAACTAATAAGTTTATTTCCAAATACCAATGTTGCATTTTCCCTCCAGATGTTAGCTTTCTGAATTAAAAATAATACTAATAAGATGCTTAACATATGTTGAATTAGTTATTCAGTGACTATGACCGTGAATCCGACTTTGCTCTAGGCACTAAGGTGCCACAGTTAAGAAGAATAAATGGAACACTCCAGAAGTGAGTTTTACATCAAAGAATACTTTCAAATCAGAAGAAAATCTCCTCTGATACACCATTTCCAACTTTTCAAAGCACTAAATAGGTTTTATCTTCTACTCTTTAAGATGAAAATCTTGTTCTAGTCCTCATTCTTGGGGCTATTATTGTTATGTGAAGAGATCATTAATGGGGGACACAGTCTAGCCACACCATTTGCTGTAAGAGCAACACAGCAAAACATGAAATTCTAAAAGGCATTAGCAAACACAGATCCACGCTGTTCTACTTTAACTTTTGAAGTGTTTCACATTTTTTTTGGTTAGACTTTCCACTGCTAAGTACTCAGAGTTTCACAATCGGCTGCTAATAATCTAATTATGAAATTTTAAAAAGGTTCAAAAATACAAATGTCTAGTTATTTCTAAGTCCATGGGTGAAAATGCCACCAAAATTTTGACATTACATTGCTCTCTTTTCAGTATTCCCTCAGTCAAATGAAAACTCTTCATTATAATGGCTCCTATAATATGCAGCAAACGGTACCAACAGAACTCTTCTCATTAAAATCCTAATGAAGCAATTGTGTCTTCCTTTAGGGATGCCACAAGATGCTCAAACTAATAAGTTTATTTCAAAATGAGCCACCAAAATGAGCAAAGCTCTGCAATTCCATCTTATGACTGTGATATTTATGAATCTTCCTCATTATTCAGACTCTCTTTACCCTCCCACTCAACATGGACATATAGACAAATTCAGAGTGAGTGGAAATTTCCTCACAAGAAACATAAGCCCATAAATCAGGGCAGCAATGGGAGTTCCTGCTATTTTAATGCACCCATAGTAATAACATCTTCTAAATGTAATTTTAAAATGCAATTTCTAGTTCCTTAAATTAGTGTACAGCATGGTTTCTGACAGCACCTATGGATCTCAAATGATCATCATGCAACAGCTCTTTCCAAAAGTGATATCATCTGCAATAAATTCCAACTGAATCAAACATAAAATATTTTCACTAACCACGTTAAAGGAAAAGAAGAAAAGGTGACATGTCTAGAAACTGAAAGTGAAGTTGCAGGTGTGACTTCGTTCTGCGATGCAGGGGTGAGGCACAACCTGCAACATACACCTCTTGTTCTCTAGATGAAAATGAACATTTCCGTTTCAGACGATTCTGTTTAACTGACTCTTTTGGAACATAAACAGTGAGCACCTTTGTCCCTGGAAGAGTTAATTTCCCGCACGGGTAAGCTGTTCTGCCTTACATAAAGAATTCTAAATTATCTATGCTAAGGCAAATGGAGTCAGACTATGAGTAATAATTCAAAATGGTAAACAGCAACATACATTTCTTTGAGCTTTGAGAAGCTTTGCATGATTTATTATACTTGCTGAACTTACTTTCCTAATGATGCTGTGCTAAGATGGATATTAAAAAGAACAAGGAGTGTCTTAGGTACAATGGAAGGACAGAAAGGTAGAAAGCCATCATTGGAAAAATTCCATTAGGGGAAAGCTGTTCCAGAATCCAAATATTTCTATAAGTCCTCCTATAATGTGAATAACCAGTAAGTGGGTAACTAGACTGAACTGCACAGGCATAGGATATTTAACCTAATCTAATAATTCATTATTAGAAAATGAATCCTGCTTATACTTCGTCACTAAATAATGTATTGTTCACTTCATAAAAAGCTACCAGAGAGATATGACATAAATCCATAATTACTACCATAAGAAGTCATTCTAATTATGATAACTATCCATTTGTTTTGTAGGAAAGCATGAAACCATTTAAAGAGAGGTCCTTACATTGAAATGCTGAGATAAGTGGATTTAAAGTAATGATCATGACTACTTACGTTCTTGCAAAATAACTAATTTCAAAACAAAAATCATCAAGGAATTTGGAGTCAGTTTTAATAATCTCCTTTAAGTAGTATATTAAAAAAGAACATAGCCTCTTGGTTAAATAACTCTCAGCAATGATTGGCTGCTCTTCACAGGAGTTGAAGGAGAAGATGGATGAGCTTCTGCCCTTGATCCCTGTGCTGGAACAGTACAAAACAGATGCCAAGCTGATCACCCAGTTCAAGGAGGAAATCCGCAACCTATCTGCTGTTCTCACTGGGATTCAGGAAGAAATAGGTGCCTACGACTATGAGGAACTCCACCAAAGGGTGCTCAGTTTGGAAACCAGACTTCGTGACTGCATGAAAAAGCTAAGTGAGTAGAACAATTTCATTTATTTAAGTTATATTTTTAAGTAGTTCCAATAAAAACTGCATTCTTAAGTTTTGCAAAGAGTCATAAATACCTAATCAAAGAAAACCCAGTACCTACTCTCTAAGTGTAAATTGTTTCTTAATGACCTAAGCATGCATGAGTACTCGGTGTCATTTGAACAAGTGGCCTGATATTCTGAGCATCCTGTTACCATTGGTGACTTGCAAGAAGTAGTTGGAAAATTCAGTCAATTCTGTTGACATTATTCATGGAAATTCAGTTTTATTGTGGATGGATAACAGATAATGGTCAATAATTGCTAAGCAAGTAGAGATTTTTTGGTAGTGAAGAAAGAGGCTAGGGCAAAAGAATTACCCTGGAACGAAATGTGAAATAGTAAGGATTAAAGTAAGCCAAAACAATTCCTCTACTATGCAAAGTGACCAGCAGCAGCTTGGATTGATTCAAGAAATGCAAAGGAGGCACTTAAATAGATACTGCCTGCTCTGTAAGGAGCCAACATATCACACAGGTTGTAGACTCTAGATCTTGATTGCTAAAATATGTGCTTCAACGCAATCAGTTTTCAAATGCTTGCATAGCCTCCTTGTGCTAATTATTAAACAGAAGCCATCACTGTTTGTCACAATGCAAAACAAATAAATGGTAAAGAATCAAATAAGGTGCTTGGGGGCTGTAAGTCCATTTAGCAACAGTTTTTTAGTTGTTGACATGATGTGGCATGACAAAGAGGGCAACTTAATAACCACAAAAGTGGTTCTCTTAATAACACAAAAGTGTTCTCTCAAGGAAAGGAAAAAATTCTCTGGAATAGGACATGAACTGGGTAGAGCAGGAAAGAATTTGAAAAAATAAAAGAATTTCTAAGAAAGAAATGTAAACATTTAAAATTTGAATGGCTTACAAGAACATTTTAAAGACAACGTATTTTACAAACAATTCAAATGATAAAATATGAACTTACATACAAAAAGGCTGCATCCAGTAATCACAGCTTGAAAGTAATGCAGGGTGTAGCCATATTAGAGGCCTTACTTCCCTACTCCAGAGGTTTCCAAGAGAACCCAACAAAATTAATCAGAAGGCAATACTGCAAACCCTAAGGCTAAACTCATAGATAGCCTCAGCTCCCTATTCTTCCACAGGCAAGATCCAGTTTTTCACCTGTAAATAGTCTCCTAACAATCATGACTCCAGAAGATTCCAAATATTCTTGGTCCTCTCTACCCATTGTCCACATTATCATTAAAGGGAGGTTTTGAACTACAAAGCTTAACTTGTTTTGCTCTGCTTAAAGTAGCCTATGAATTCCAAGTATCCATAGCTAATGTGGACCCCTCCATGTGGCCTCCCTACTTGTTTTAGGTCCTGCCACTTCTCTCCTCACATACTCTGTAACACGTACTTTGCAATCTCTTACCCCAGCGCCGCCATATTGAGATGCCATTTGCTCCTTCTCCTGAAAACTCTCTTTGCACTGTTTTCTCTTTCTCTATCACTGCACTGTCACCTGTCACATGTGAGAACCCCCTAGTCATTCTTCAGGCCTCAGTTTCAATGCCAAGTTTTTCCAGAATCTTTCACTGCCCTCTCTTTGTGTTCTGAATGTTCCTACTAGGTGTTCCCCAAATCTGATGTTTCCCCAGTGATTGGACTTTTTGTGCTTCATTGTCATTGCACCTGTAATTGGATGTCTCTCTCTTGCTAAACTTTTATTCCAAAAGAACAATAACAATGTTTATGATGATCACTCTAAACCTCATATCTCCCAATGCCTACAAAAGTCCCTAAAAAAAATTACTCAATAAATATTTGCCGAGTAAGAAGCATAGTGATGATTTCTAAACTTTCAATAGAGTAATATAATATTAACTATTTCAAGTAGTAGAGAACAATTTGTTTTATTTGTTTTTTAAAAATGCTCTCTATTAGCCACATATTTTAGTCAAGATGACATAGGATCAATTAAGAATAAGCAGAAGAAGAGTTGTTTTTTTTTTTTTTATATAGTACTTAAATACCGTATCTCTTATATGCTTTGATTTTATAACTCAGGTTGTGCAGTTTATTGATACTATTCAGGAGCTCAATATTAGTAAAAAGAAATTTTACTGTTTTATTCTTTTTAAATCAAGAAACACCTTTAGTTTGTTGTATGTATTAGTTACATAGCTTGCCAGAGATGCTTCCACCAAATAAGACAAGAAAAATTTGTAAACCAAGAATTGTTTGAGTGCCCTCCTCCTATTTAAGTTACTTTGGAGTTACAAAGAAGTATCCAAATGCATATTCTATGAGTTTAAGAAATGACTGGTTAAAGATTCTCTACAAACAACAGTACATAGGACTGGCCTGTATAAGGCTTTGATTTACTTTGGAAGAGTTCCCTTTGTGGTAGAGGAACATTCAGAGAATCAATTCATTCTGTCATTTCCAGTATCTTACAATGAACCTGAGCTGTAGGCTTTGTATGCTGAGACCAGGCATCTGGCTAATTACAAATTGGCTCTATTAAAGCAGGGACAGGCAATAGAATTGGTCTAGCTAGTAAATACCTTAAACCTTAAAGAGTACCAGTTATATTTTTAAAGATTAGCATAGAAAACTGTTAAAGGTGGCTCAATTTTAAAAATGAACTTTCACCTCCAAGTTCACTTACCTGGAAATAATGTCTGCAGAATTAAGTAGTTTTACACTTCTCCAGCTCTTTCATAAACCCAAGTTTGTTTATTCGTAGTCCACATATAATTCTCCCATATAACCAATTCCAATATTAAAAATATTTTTGGGAACAAAGAGAGTTAATATAAATGGACATAGGCTGGGCTTCCAGGGTGGCACAGCAGGTTGAGCACAGCGCTATGAAGCTATCTGCAGGCTCTGCAGCACGGGATCAATTTCTGGCCAGCCAGGGAGATACCCACATGGTGCAGCAGACCTCTCCTGTCTCGCTCGCTGCTACCCTCAGCAGTATCTTCAGTCTGTCTGCCTGCTCTGCTCCCCACTCTGTCTCTGGTGAATCCTCTCACCCCCCATACCTCTGGCCTGTACCCCAGTTCTTGTATAAATAAAAATAAATCTTTAAAAAATAAAATAAATGGACACAGATTTACCCTATTCCTTTTACTGAAACCTGGATAATCTTCCATGCCATCCTTTGGTCTTAGTGCTGTGATCCACATTACATATTTTTTTTACATCAACCTCTTTTTGTTAATTTCCCCTCCATGGATCACAAAGTTAGAAACAATGTGATTGTCAAGTAAACTGCCTTAACCCTGATTTTTATTTTAACTAATCAAAAACATAAAATCCAGTGACCAACACAAATATCAAACAGCAATAAGATTAGAATTCAACTTTCTTACTTAATGACAGGGTTGCTAAAGTTAATTGATAGTACCTTAGAAAATATTAAAAAACAGTTCTCATATCACATAAACTCATTCATAGATTATTAGCAGCCCTCATTTTCCTGCTCACTTAGTGAGGTAGAGAGGATAATTATCAATTGGACCACAAGACTTAATTACGATGTCAAAATTGTAGTTTAGAATTGTCTGTTCTGGTGAGACCAACAGCACCAATATAGTAAAGAATATAATCATGTGATCCCTGAAGCAATAAATAAATGGCTCTTTTATATTTTCCATTAAAATAATTACTCCAGTTTGAAAGGAGGCATTGAAGATATATATGCACATTATACACACATACACACACACACACACAAATACATACTTGCAGAAGAAAATATAAGCATACAGTTTTGAGTGAGTGTGAAACTAAGTTATAGTGATTGCACTATATTGAGTTACACCACTCTGAGTTGTTAACACTTTAAGTGTGTATACTTCCTGGGAGTGGTATGGATCAGACCCAATTATTTCTGAGAACACTTTTTAATTCTATGTCGATTTTTATCTCATAAGTAAGTATCCAAATAGCAAAATATCAGGACACAGAATAGAGATGCTAATCAACATTAGGACTGTCAGCAGAAGATATACAGAAAAAAAATCATATCAGGAGTTCAATGTTCCTAAAGGGCCCAGTTGCTACAAGCTTGCGTCTAGCCAAGGACACAGGTTAAGGCAACAGCAATGCAGTAATGGTAGCAAAAAGACAAACTCATCGATGCCATTTCACTCTTCACAAAGGTTTTTTAACACACATGACCAATTAGCAGACAAGGAAAATAAAATTGTAACACTGATCAATGTATTCCCACTCACCTTTTCAGCAGATTTACTGTCAGGAGAAAATGTCACAATATATACATCACATGAATTTTAAGACACCAGAAAACAAAGTAGTCTCACTGCCTGCAAGGTCTAAGTTATACCCCAAGAGTAAAGAAGGCACCAATGAAATCACACATCAATGATCACAAGGGCAACATTCAGCTTATTTCTACCAGAAAATTAAAGTTTTGGAGGAAACAGAAATTAGAAAAAAAAACTGCTTCAACAGCAATGTACCTCAGTGGCATGAATGAGGTACAGTAAAGCTCTTTCCTAAATGCTTAATGTTCTCCTATGAGAGACTATATAAAATCCCCTGTGCTTAATTAAATCACATCACATTCCTAGACACGCACAATAAAACCACATGCATGTGAGAATTTGAAAAGTTTTCACATGCTGCCTGAGATCACCAATAGTCTTTCCAGCTTTCAGATCCTGTGACATCCCCCATCTGCACCCCCATTAGTTCAATCTTAGGACAATGGTTTGGTGCCATCTAGTGAGGCAAAAGATGCATCTTTCTAGGAACAGAGTTTCAAGGGTTCCTGTTTAACAGAAAGCTCAATTGTGTTCAAAACTTGAGGTCACAAGTCAAAAAACTAGGATGACTGTCTTTACCATGTTTATGCCAACCTAGTTTTTAAAACAAACCAATTCTCTATGTAGCAGCAGTTATTTGTTTATTCAACAAATATGTTTGAGTCCCCAGTGTATGCTGGCATCTTGCCTGGTAGTGGATGGGGATGCAAAGGTGAGCAACAGACAGTCTCCCTCTACTGCCAAAAAGCTGGCATTTCAGTGGGGACAAACAAAATATCTGCATTGAGAGTGAGAGCCTGTTGCTTGACAGGCGCTAGGGCAGCTGTTACACATGTTCGTTCTAATCACTGTAAGAACACTGTGCTGAGTGAGCGTTATTATTGGCAATTTATTGAAAAATGATGCTCAGAGAGTTTCAATTAATTTGTCAAAGGTACATATTGGTGGAAACTCTTTTTTGTTAGACTTTTATCAATTTTCTATTATTTGCATAACTCATTTTGAGAGGACAATTTGACACTTCCAGATGTAAATGTGCCCTCAACAAAGCATCAGTGCCACAGCCCGATCACCTTCCTCTCCTACCACTCTCCCTAGAAGCAACAAACTCAAACCCAATGCATAAGATTTCTTCCCCACACAAGGCATTTTTTGGTGGGTATATAAAATAATAGAGAAATGCTCTGGACACCTCATTGAGATCAGTGACTAGAACCAACATCTAGTCAATGGCTATAGAAACAAGCCAGAGAATCATTTTTGATTCTTCCCTGAACCTCATTCACATGCAATCACAACCTTTCCCTGCCTCTCTCACAGATCTTGCAACACCACTGCCTTCCTGCATCCTCAGTTCCAACCACTCTAATCCAGAACATCATCTCTTGGTTACATTACCACAGTGGCCTCTTAACCACTCCCCTGACCTGAAGCTATGCCTGCACCACACTAGGTATTCAGAGTAATCATCTTCAAAGGAAATGCTAATCTTATTATACATGTGTTTAAGTGACTTTCCTTTAAGCTTCAATCTAAGTAACTTTGCATAGTCTGTCCTGATGACATGGCTTCAGTCCAATTCTTCAGTGCCCTAAGCTTTAGCTATTCTAATCTTCCTATTCCTTGATTTGTGCACATTTTACATCTTTCATGGAACAATCTTGCTCCCCTTCACACCTATTCGAATTTCAATGATTTCCCATTTCACACACCAGACGCCAACTTTTCTGTGGAGTCTTCTCTGATTGCTCCTTAATGTGGTTGGGTCCCCTGCTATGGTCTCTTACAGAACCCCATTTGGCTACCTCATGTTGCACATTGTACAAAAAACGCACATTTGCTTCCTTTAAAAAAAATCTTACCTTCTTTTAGGTGTGTTATCTCTGCTCTGAGAGGTCAGGGACCATGGTTTTCCAGTTGAATCCTTGCAGGCTGTCATAAAATACCTGAAATATAATAGTTAAGCATTAGTGTTGATTGAGTCTTTGAAAACAAATATTATTTTTAAAATAAAAAACTGTTGCTTTCAAGGAATGAATCAATGCATTTCAAATGTGACACATCTATTTCTTACAAAATCAAAAGTCTTTTGGGGAAAAAGGCAACAAAATCACATTTTTTTTTACATTTTTTGTTGCCATCTGTTCTTTCTTCAATGGCACTATTTTCATTCCAAAATACCCGATATTTTGCTCTACTTAGCACTTAAAGCAAGAAGTACTGAAAATGTCAATAAAAACAGGAATTTATAAATAAGTCAAACTGGGTGTCTGGGAGTTAGACTTAACTTGGCAAAGTAAGGGAAATCTATAAGAACACTCCCTCAAATAAAATTGAGAAGATCTTCAAATAAGTCACATATTAAAGACAGACCTTCTTTCCCTAAAATTCTAGATTGTAATATAGAATGGTACTTTCTCCAGCATCCATGCAAGTGACGATGATTTGTTTCTCTGGAACCCTGGCATTCTAGTTATATTAGCATTTGGGGGTATTTGGTATAGTTTATGATAAATTCATTCATCATTTATGTTTTATTTTTATGTCCCACATTTTCTAAATTACAGCTAAGTCACAAGTTTTTTGAGAACATAAAACCTGTGTTTTCAAAGGCAAGCAAGAATTGCCAAAATATTTGTGATTTCATAATACAATTACTTCTGCTCCTTTCAGTTTGGATGTTAAATGGGCTTCAACTTAAGATATGTTTATAATATAACCTTTATCCCAGAAAAAAAGTTGAAGGATTTCTTTAAAAATAATTTAAAAGTAAAATTATATTAATTTTGAGAAATGGGTACACTTAGACTCCTACTATTCTTGCTCTCATTTACCAGACACCTCCCAAAAACCCTTTCTGGTGCCCCACACAATACATCTATTATGTCCATCCTTAGCTTTACCTTTCCCTAAACAGTATTGTTGGTAAATATTAAAAAACAAGATTTTATTATCAATTGTATGATAGAGATAATTTACTTTTCATAGCTTTAGTAGACAGACTTTAAAGATCAAACCATAGTTACTTCTTGCTACATGAGTTCTTCAATGGCCTTAAGTAAAAAGAAATCACATTCTGTCATAAACACATTCACTAGTCCATTTAATTTACTTATATGGGCATGGCCTTAGGATTCAAATCCAGAAACTGTTAGTTCAAGATATTACAAAGTACAATTATAGATTACAGAAATAAATGAAAGAGAAGACAGATGGTTTTTATGCTTCATTTATTCAAAAACTTATCCTCCTGCTGAATCTTAAATGGTATCTTTTCCTGAGTTACTGATTGATAAATATGGATTATGACTGTTCACAAAAAATACAATGTCTAATAAGTCATTAGAGAAATAACAGGGCCACTTTCCTCAACTGTCTATTCAGTATATTTTGTGAATATACTGAGCCATACACATGAAATATATTAAAAAATGCTAATAATTTCATGTGTCTTGCTGAAGACAGAAGAGCATAGCAGGAGAAAATCAATGAAGCAAGACTCTTAGCTTCCTTCTTTGCCATCCACTTTTGCAGGAACATTTGTCTTCCAGGCATTTGGGGAAATTATCCTTCCTGTCTGGTTTCCTTTGTCCTCATAGAAAGTAAAAGTAAAGTGAGAAAGATAAAGATTTATTTGAACAGAAGCTAGTGTGGGGGAGTTAAGTCAGAGAAATGAGTTTCGTTGTTTATTTCACTTTATTTTTACAATGTCTGTGCTCCACCCAGATCTGAGAATACCTGCTTCTATTTACTATCAAGACCCCCAAAATTATACTTGAAAATGCAGCCATTTTTTATAGATTCCTGCAAGTGTAATTTTACTAATTTCATTTGATAAGACAAATGTTAGCTTAGGGATTCAATAACTATATTTAAAAGCCCTTTATCTTCTTTTTTTGCATCTCAACAGTAAGAGTAGGTGATGATATTACCTGACCATCTTGATGGTGTGTATTTATTTTACCACAATAAATATCCCTTCTCCATGTCAGCATACAAAAGTTTGCTAACACCATATCCATTCACTGTTCCTGTACTTAGAATAACAAAATGTCAAGTTTCAGAACTTCCATTTTAGACATGAGGAAACTTCACTCCAGAGAATAAGCGCATTATCCAATATATGATTTAATGCTGCAGCTTGAATTAGGAAACGGATCCACTTCAGCATTCTAACCTGAATGGAATATACTACACAAAGAACATTTCCTTGGAAATATGCTGGAAAACTGTGAGAACAAAGGAAAAACATGCTTTGGAAGAATAATTAGAAGCATGATTAGTCAAGATGACTGCACAAATTAAACTACAGTTTCCTCCTAAGGTCCCTTTAGTTCTTCTCTTTCACTTAATCATTTTCTCCCTATCTTCTAGATTATTCCAAAAGGCACACAAGCCTCACTTAAACAACATCAGCAGCACAATACAAATATCTTAAAATGCTGTATTTCTCCATATTACTATCCCTGCTTTCTTTCCTTGAAAGTATCGCCTGTAATTGCTGCTTTGTTTTATGGTCTCTACATCAACTCTTATCTTGCTTCTGATCTCGATTCTGTGATGACCAGTGATGTCACACTGCCAAATTCCACGATCACTTTTGGAATTTTATCTTGCCAGGTATCTTAGTAATATTCCCCACAGGTCGGTACTTCATTCTTCTATAAACAACCTTTTTAAAAATTATTTTTATTTCTTACAACCATACTACTCATCTATCCCTTCCTTAGTTTCTTATTGGGTTCTTTTGCTGGGTCCTATAAGTAACTGTGATACCTCAGAGCTCTGTTCTGGATGCTTTTCCCTGCTCTGTGTTGTCCTCTGTCTCTAAGGCAATACTTAGCCTCTGACTTTCACTGCCATGATTATGTGCAGAACCGTTAAAGCTGTGTCTCAGAAGTGGTTTTGCTCTCTAGATTTTTCTACTGTCTTCTGGACATATAAAAGACACATAGACAACTTAAAATAATGAGCTGAATTCTTGATATTTTTTCCTGCCAAACCCATTCCTTCCTCAATAATGTCACCCAAGTGAATGACCACAATCTTCCCAGCTGAACAAGCCAAATATCTGGATAGTGTTCTATATTATTTTTATTTGAGATTTTATTTGATTCTTCTTTTCATCCTAATATCTAATTCAAAATTTAGTCTTATTAAGTTTATGCCAAAAACATAACCCAAATCTATCTACTTTTCTCTATCTCCATCACAGCTTCCATCATCTCTCATCTGGACCAGAATGACAACCTTTGAGCTGGTCTATCTGCCTACACTTTATCTTCCCTACAAATAATTTTCCACATAGTTGCACCAGTGATCTTTTTAAAAATGTGGCTCCAATTCTCTCACTTCCCAATATTCTTAAAATTCTCCAATAGTTTTCCCTCATACCTAGAATAAACTCCAATACTCACTGATTTTACAAAGCTTTCACTATCTTCTGCTTTTCCAGGTATACTCAGACACAATGACTGCTTTTCTTTTTTTTTTTTTTTTTTTTTTTTTCCTTCTTTTTTTTTTATTTATATATATTTTTTACATCTTTGTTCATTTTTTTTTTTTTAAATATTAAATTTTATTTTTATATTCCCCATACAATTGCAAACGCCCCATTCTGACCCCAATCCTTCCCTCCCGCCCCCCACCCCCAAAAAGTGTCTCTGGTTCATAGTTTTTTTGTTGATTTTGATTTTCATTTCTTATATTCATTTTCCTGGTCCCTTATTTAAGTTTTCTAGATTCCTGCTATGAGTGAGACCATCCGGTATTTTTCTTTTTCTTTTTGGCTTATTTCGCTGAGCATGATCCCTTCCAGTGCCATCCATGTTGCTGCAAATTGCATGTGTTTATCTTTTTTGAATGCTGAGTAATATTCCATGGTATATATGTACCACATCTTCTTGATCCAGTCATCTATTTTTGGGCATTTGGGTTGTTTCCAAAGCTTAGCTATTGTAAACAGTGCTGCTATAAACATAGGAGTGCAGGTGCTCTTTGGAATTGATGTTTCTGTGTCCTTTGGGTAAATACCTAGGAGTGGAATTGCTGGATCATATGGAAGCTCTATGTTTAGTAGGTCCAGAAATCTCCACACAGCTCTCCATAGTGGTTGGACCAGTTTGCACTCCCACCAACAGTGCACAAGAGTTCCTTTTTCTCCACATCCTCGCCAACATTTGTTGTTGCTAGTTTTTTTAATATGTGCCATTCTCACTGGTGTGAGATGGTATCTCATGGTAGTTTTGATTTGCATTTCCCTGATTACAAGTGATGTTGAACATTTTTTCATATGTCTGTTGGCCATTTTCATTTCCTCTTCAGAGAAGTTTCTTTTTAGCTCTTCTGCCCATTTTTTGACTGGATTATTTTCTTTGTTGTTGCTGAGTCTCATCAGCTCTTTGCAGATTTTTGTGATCAGTCCTTTATCATTAGTGTTGGGTGCAAAAATGTTCTCCCAGTTGGTGGGGTTTCTCTTTGTTTTTGTTATTGTCTCTTTTGCTGTGCAGAAGCTCTTTAATTTGATGTAGTCCCAGCTGTTTATCTTTCTCTTCACTATCACTGCTTTGGGTGATGTGTCTGTAAAGATGTCTTTGATGTGCAAATCATGTAGTGTTTCGCCTATATTTCCTTCTATGTATTTTATGGTTTCAGGTCTTATGTCTAGTTCTTTAATCCATTTTGAGTTGATTTTTGTGTATGGTGTGAGGTAGTGGTCAAGCTTCATTCTTTTGCATGTAGCGACCCAGTTTTCCCAGCACCATTTATTGAACAAACTTTCTTTGCTCCAATGCATAGTCTTTGCTCCTTTGTCAAAGATTAGTTGACCATAAATCTGTGGGTTTATTTCTGGATTTTCTATTCGATTCCATTGGTCTGTATGTCTGTTCTTGTTCCAATACCATGCAGTTTTGATGATTATGGCTTTGTAGTATAGTTTGAAGTCTGGGAGTGTGATGCCTCCATTTCCTTCTTTTTTTTCAGTAGAGCTTTGGCTATTCGGGGTTTTTGGTGATTCCATATGAATTTCATCAATAATTGTTCTATTTCTTTGAAGAATGCCATTGAGATTTTGATTGGAATAGCATTGAATCTGTATATTGCTTTTGGTAGGATGGCCATTTTAATAATGTTTATTCTTCCAATCCATGAGCAGGGGATGTCTTTCCATTTCTTTGTGTCTTCTTCTATTTCTTTTAACAGTGTTTTATAGTTTTCTTTGTATAGGTCCTTTACCTCTTTTGTTAGATTTATTCCCAAATATTTGATTTTTTTGTTTCGATAATAAAAGGGGTGGTTTTTTGATTTCTTCTTCTTCAGATTTATTGTTTGTGTATAGGAAGGCTACTGACTTTTGCGTGTTGATTTTGTATCCTGCCACTTTACTGAATTGATTGATGAGTTGAATTAGTTTTTCTGTGGAGATTTTGGGGTTCTCTATGTATATTATCATATCATCTGCAAATAGTGATAGTTTGACTTCTTCTTTTCCTATTTGGATGCCTTGGATGTCTTTCTCTTGTCTTATTGCTCTGGCTAGGACTTCCAGTATTATATTGAAAAGCAGTGGTGAGAGTGGACATCCTTGTCTTGTTCCAGATCTTAATGGAATTGCTTTCAGCTTTTCACCATTGAGAATGATACTGGCTGTTGGCTTGTCATAGATGGCCTTTATGATGTTGAGGTATGTTCCTTGTATCCCAAGAATTTCAAGGGCTTTTATCATGAATGGGTGTTGCACTTTGTCGAAAGCTTTCTCAGCATCTATTGATATTATCATATGGTTTTTATATTTCGTTTTGTTGATGTGTTGGATAACGTTGATTGATTTTCGGATGTTAAACCATCCTTGTGCCCCTGGAATGAATCCAACTTGGTCGTGGTGAATTATCTTATGGATACATTGTTGGATTCTGATAGCTAAAATTTTATTGAGGATTTTTGCATCAGTGTTCATTAGGGAGATTGGCCTATAGTTTTCCTTTTTGTGTTGTCCTTATTCGGTTTTGGTGTTAGTGTAATATTGGCTTCATAGAACGTGTTTGGTATTGTCCCTTCCTTCTCAATTTTTTGGAAGAGTTTGTGAAGGATAGGCACTAATTCGTCTCTGAATGTTTGGTAGAATTCATTTGTAAATCCATCAGGTCCTGGGCTTTTGTTTTTGGGGAGGTTTTTAATTACCATTTCAATTTCGCTGCTTGTAATTGGTCTGTTTAGGTGTTCTATTTCTTCTTTATCTAGCTTTGGGTGATTGTAGAGTTGTAGGAATTTGTCCATCTCCTCTAGATTGTTGAACTTGTTTCCATATAACTGTTCATAGTAGTTACTGATTATTCTTTTGATTTCTGCTGTGTCCGTTGTGATTTCTCCTCTTTCATTTATGATTCTGTGTATTTGTGCTTTCTCCCTTTTTTCCTTTGTGAGCCTGGCTAGGGGTTTGTCTATTTTATTTATTTTTTCAAAGAACCAGCTCTTGGTTTCATTGATCTTTTGGATTGTTTTTTTAGTTTCAATTTCATTTATTTCTGCTTTGGTTTTTATTATTTCTTTTCTTCTACTGGTTCTGGGGTTTTTTTGTTGTTCTTTTTCTAGATCTTTGAGCTTCGAGATTAGGTTGTTTCTTTGAGTTCTTTCTTGTTTTTTGATGTGAGCTTCTATTGCTATATATTTTCCTCTTATTACTGCTTTTGCTGCATCCCATACATTTAGGATATTGGTGTCCTCCTTGTCATTCAATTCAAAGAATTTTTTAATTTCTTCTTTGATCTCCTCGTTAGTCCAGTGGTCTTCCAGTAGTGTGGCTTTTAATCTCCATGAGGTAGGATAGTTCCTTGCCTTCTTTTTATGATTTATTTCTAGTTTGATGCCTTCGTGGTCAGAAAAGATGGTTGGTATGATTTCAATCTTGGTGTATCTGTTGATGTTTGTCTTGTGCCCCAGTATGTGATCGATCCTGGAGAATGATCCGTGTGCGCTTGAGAAAAATGTGTACTCCGTTTTTTTTGGGTTTAGTGTTCTATAGATGTCTGTTAAGCCCAAATGCTCTAGGTCCTTATTTAGAGCTTTAGTTTCTTTACTTATTTTTTGTCTTGTTGATCTATCCATTGTTGATAGTGGTGTGTTGAAGTCTCCCACTACATATGTGTTTTCTCTGATGTCTGTTTTCAGAGAGGACAACAGTTGTCTGATATATTTTGGTGCTCTTTCGTTTGGTGAGTATATGTTAATGAGTGTTATTTCTTCTTGAAGTATTGTCCCCTTAATCATAATGTAGTGACCATTGGGTCTCTTTTTATTTTTTTGAGTTTGAAGTCTGTTTTATCTGATATAAGTATAGCTGTTCCTGCTTTCTTTTTTGGCCCATTTGCTTGTAGGATTGTTTTCCATCCTTTGACTTTGAGCCTATTTTTATCTTTTGTAGCTAAATGTGTTTCCTGGAGACAGCAAAAGGTTGGGTTTTGTTTCTTAATCCAGGCTGCAACTCTGTGTCTTTTTATTGAAGAGTTTAGTCCATTTACATTTAGAGTTAATATTGATATGTTAGCATCTGTATTTGCCATTATGTTTGTCTTTCCTTTGATTTTATTTATTTATTCTTTTAATAACTTTTTTTTTTTTTTTTTGGTCTTCTTTCATTGTTATTCGTCCCTCTGAGGTTCTGGCTTTAGGATTCCTTGTAGTATTTTTTGGAGTGGGGGTTTAGTCGCAATGAAATTCCGGAGTTTCTCTTTGTCTGGGAAGGTCCATATTCTTTCTTCATGGAGGAAAGAGAGCTTTGCAGGATAGAGTATTCTTGGTTGGCATCTGTTTTCTTGGAGTCTGTTGACTATGTCCCTCCACTCTCTCCTTGCCCGTAGTGTTTCTTCAGAGAAGTCTGATGTCAGCCTGATTGGTTTTCCTTTGAATGTTATCTGTTTCTTCCCTCTTGTCAGCTTCATTATTTTTTCCTTGTCCTGGATTCTTGGGAGCTTTACTATTATGTGTCTTGCTGTGTTTTTCCTTTCGTCGTGGAAGTTTGGTGTTCTTCTTGCTTCTTGTATATCAATTTTCAGCTCCTTCTTCTCATTTGGGAAGTTCTCTTCAATTATATCCATGAATATTTTCTCTGTTCCTACATCTCTCTCCTCTCCTTCTGGAATTCCTATAACTCTTATATTTCCTTTCCTCATGGAGTCAGATAGTTCCCGAAGTCTTTCTTCATTCTTTTTCCTTCGTACTTCTCTTTCCTTTTCTGTTTTGGTTCTTTTTATTTCTGTGTCTTCAAGATTACTTATTCGTTCTTCCATTTCATCTATTCTGCTTTCATTGCTTTTCCCAGAGTTCTTTAGTTCCTCCATTAATTCTTTGATCTCCCGCATTTCTCTTACTTCCCTCTTTAGGGACTCAATTTCCTTCTTCTGATCTATCACTTTTTTAATCATGGCAATTTTAAATTCTCTTTCTGGAAGGCTCAGAAGTTCTTCCAAGTTGCTGTCGTTGCAATCTGGGGAGTGGTTTTCTTTTTGTGGTGTGCTTCTTTCCTGAGGAGTTGTTAGGTTGCGTGTGGTTCTTCTACTCCCTACTGTCTGTTTTCTAATTTGTCGTATGCGTTGGGACACTGTGTTGCTCGGACTGACTGACATCTTGGGTGAACTTCTCCGCTCCCCTCTGGCTCTTCCAGGAGCCATCTCTGTCTTCTGGGGGAGCTTTCTGCTGGTTTTAGGCAGTTTTTACTGAAGAAATGTCCCTGTTCTCAAATGGCGAAGCGGGATGCAGTCCCTGCGCCTCCGGTTTCAGGCACACTCTTCTGCGCACCCGGTCTGCCCCGGACGTGGGTGCCTGCTCCCTCTGTGGGCTCAGACTGCTGGTCGGAAGGGGCCTGGCGTGGAATAACTTCCCGGCTGGCCACTGGGTCCTCCAGAAACCTTCTGCCCTTTTCAAGCAGACTTAAGAAATGTCCTGTTTTATAGGGTGTTAGTGACTTTTTTTTTTCCTGGTCGCTAGGTGGCGCCAGAGATCTCTCCTATTGTCCTTGGGGGGCTGTTTTTCGCCTCCCCCCACCCCGTGGGACAGAGAACAGAGCGGGAATGGTAGGGTACACCTCAACAGCTTTGGGGTGCTGTGTCTGCCTTGTGCCCCACCTTCGTGGAGAACCCACGCCCTGAATTTTCGTGCCCCGGGTCTCAGTTCAAAGCCCTCAGGTCCAGGACGCGGGCTGTAGCCCAGTTCAGTGGCGCGGGAATGGCGCCTTTTGCACCCGGCTCCCGTGCCTGGGCGCCTGGTTCCTGCTTACTCAGGGAGGGACCTTCACCTCAGTGAGGACCTCCGTGCGTCTCCCCGCAAGCCTAGGTCGTCTCCCCGCAAGCCTAGGTCGCAGGCGCGGGGACCTGGGCAGCCGCGATCCCGGTCTGCACTTGCTTTTCAAGCGCGCTAGGCGCGCCGCGTTTCCCGCGCAGGCTTACCGGCAGCCCGGGCTGTGTGCGTGTCTCCCGGGGTCTTTGTTCTTCTCTAATGGCGCCCGGAGCCGTTCGCTCACCGCCGCGGTGGATCCTGCAGGGTTCGCCTCAGCTCCCGTTCACGGGGTGTGGTGGCTGCAATAGTTCCTTTCCACTCACAGTCCTGCTTGCTGTGTCCTTTGTTCTTGTTGGCCGTTTTGGTTTGTTGTTTCCTCCTCTCTGCCGGTCGGAGAGTGCCGCCTCTGTGGGCGGGGGAGGGGAGCAGGGTTCTGGGCTTCCCTCCCTTCTAGTCCTCTTTTATGGCCACTTTCTTCTTTGGGCAGTTTGCTGGCGTCACCCGTTTATCTTCCGTGTCCCAGTTCTCACTGGGACCTGCCGCTTTTCCTCCCTATTCACTTTTTTTAATGGGAGATCTTACTCGCAGCGTCTCCTCGCCGCCATGTTGCTCCGCCCCCCACTGCATTCAATGACTGCTTTTCTATCTTTTTATTTATGTTCTCTTCACTCACCAAGCATGTCCATCTAGTATTAGGGCCTTTGCAAGAACAACAACAATAGATAATATTTAGTAAATGCTTAATTATGTATCAAACACCATTCTTAACACTTAGCCTATGTTCTTCATTTAATCTTCCCCATAACCCTGTGAGATAAATATTATTAATCTCATTACCCATGAGATACTGAGAGACTAAAAGTTATTTCAGAATCCTAGAAAGTATGATAGATCAGGATTCAAATCTAGGTAGTCAGACTCTTTTTAACCTGCCCCAGTGACTAAAAGATGCCCTGGTTGATCCACTGGGAATGTCCTTCCCATAAATTTACAGTCCATGACTTACTCATCAATCAGATCTCAGACTACACATCACCCTCTGAAAGGTTTTCCCTACTCAATCTAATGCCACTCCCAATCATACTTCATCAAATTGACCTATCTAATATCTGAGTTAAATTTATTCCTCCCTGATACATTTAGCTTGCATTCTTATTTACTTATCCCCTCCTCCCATCAAAACATTAGCTTCACCAGAAAAAAAAAAAAAGGTGTCCTGTTGTACTCACCATAGCAATTCTATTTCCAAAAAATAGTGCTTGTGCTCACTAAGTCTTAACTGAATCAGTGAATAAATGAATGAGTGAATAAAACACCATTGTCTGAAGTCCAAATCCCAAAGCTCTTCTTTTAAGGGTGTGCCTTCTAGATAGACTTAACTGGAGTAAGAATCAAGTACTCTCACCAAACAAGGTAAGTGGAAAGTATCAATTAGCCAGTAGACCACTCACCATGATCACCTAATATGGAAGAACTTTATGCAAAACACCTTATCCATGACTCAACAAAGAGTAAAGGACATATCCATACATAATTATCACAGCTCTAGTTTTTGTTTTCATCATATTGATTGGCACAGAGTCCAACAAACCTTGTCAATATACTATTTCAGATAAGCTGTAGCACTCATTTTAGATGAAAATACTATTTTTAAATTGCTAATACTTTAGTTCATTAATCCTTCATTTCAAAGTGTGCTCCTTAGATTAATACTACAAAAACTAATTTACTCAATGAAGCTCTGGGATAGAAAGTTGTAGCAGAACAAAGGCAAATCCAGAGTGGTGAGAGGAAGACAAGGGCTGACCTTGCATATTGTGAGCCACCGTGGAAAAGGTGAGAAAGCTGATGGATAACAGACATGGAGGAAAATGACAAAGAGGGGAACACACAGAGGAGAATGAAAAAAAATGCAAAACGTGACTTCATAAATGTTCAGAGGATCTGACCTGGCTAGAGAATCAATTTGAAAATACCTTTCTTTAAAACCAGAGCTCACATACTATCACTTGCATATTTCAAAAATGGTTTACATTGAATTTAAAAGTCCATTGAGTGAAATCTCAGAGTAAATGTTTGTAAAATTAATATACTATAATATAGAGATGTTTCCTTCACACAGACAGAACAACTGACATTAAGAAAGTGAAGGAAAGATACTTGGTATGAAATATAAATAACCACAGAAAACAAACTGGCAGAGTCCTGCAAAAATAATTCTTTACCATTGTAATGACATTTTGGGCAAGAAGGGAAATGAAAGTATGTATTATCTCATCATCTTAAACTTGGATTACTTTTCATATTCTATCTAATTTTATTATTTATATTTTGTTCAATTAAGAATTTATTTTTCAGACCTAAGAAAAAAATCACATATTTGTTTTATGGTGTTTTCAGGGGTCAGGATGTCTTTCTATTTATTTCAATACATTTGTATTTGAAATTTGCATGCATTTATCACTGCCTATGATTTTAGAAATATGTATGAAAGATCATATTATCTTCACTTATTGTGCATTCACAAAAATATACCCAACTAGATCCACCCAGAATACATTAACATTTTTCTAGTTCAAATGATACTACTTGGTTCATATATTGTTCATGTGTTTATACAAAGCAGAGCTGACATATTCTAAATACATTTAACCTAAGGTACTGCTATTCAATGTAGAAAATGCTATAAAGTTTTCAGAATTATTAAACCAGTTTATCAGATTCAAGGAAATTATAAAGTAATTCCATATATAAAGATGCCATCACATCTAATTTCTTCCATAAAGGAGAAAAAATGTATTAAATTCAGGTTTTGTGAAATGTTAGATTACTAAATTTGTATTTATCACTGAAGTAATGGTACAAAACATAATTATATCATTCATCATCTTCCTAACTGCATAGCTTAGTATTCTGCCAGTTACAAATTATTCTTGAGGAACTTATATAAAGAAAAATGGGCCAAAAATAAGCTCCAAGCTAAAATTAGTTTTGTCCTTGATTTGCTTTGTGGAATCTGTTCTTTCCCTTCCAAACACACAGGAACTAACAGGAATTACCCAGAAGTCTGTCAATTTAAAGGACAGGCAAAGGAGGATGGAAAAACATGAAATAGGCCAAAAATTTTTAAGAAATGAAAATAGATATAAATGGACAAGAAAGAATATTCCTTTGTTCAGACCAATGGTCAGCATTTATAGTGACTCACCTTGCCTTTCACAATGGGGAGAATAAATCACTTACACATTATGCTTTTAAAAAATCTTACAAAATGCCTGGGTTCTTCTCAGTTTAACTTTTGACATTTATGAAATCAAGGTTTTCCTAAAATCTTATGCACAGCTGAGGTGATGAAATATTACAATTTTTCAAAATAACCATTGATTTTTCTATCATTTATTCTAACAATTGGTTGACTACCTCTTTCACTGCATGTGACTACAGGGACCAAGGGGTTAAGTTAAGGCATTTTTCCTTGGGCCTCCTGTTGCTCTATCAGACCCTGTTGACCTTTCAAAATTCTGTCTCTGCAGGTAGACTGCAGTTGAATTGTTAGTTTTCTATATTTTCACAGAAGCTACTCATATACCAGTACACACTGGCCACCTTACAGATTCCTACCTAACTTGTATAAATTCACCAAAGTCTGGAAGTATGGGGGTTGAAGAAGGTTGGGAGATGGGGAGCTGGTGACCAGGTAAAACAAGTACTGGGCAATTTCTTTAATTTTTCACATTTCTTTACTTAGGAGAAGCAGCTGCTGAATTGGTATAATGATGATGACTTCTCTCACTTATTTCTTTGCAGATTGTACAAATCATTTCCCATTTTATAATTCCATACTTTAGTCTTAGAGCATTGAAAGAGCAGCTATTCATGGTACAAATTATAGTTCAATGCGCCCACTGTGAATCATTTAGAATATGCGCAATTAATCCCACAGATTTGCTTTGTTTTAGGATCTCTTTCTTTGCTATTAGTGTGATATGTGTGTAGGAATCATTGGCCATGTTCGCCCAACATGTTTATGTTTCTCTAATTTCAGCATGTGGCAAATTGATGAAAATCACGGGCCCAATTACAGTCAAGACATCTGGAACTCGGTTTGGTGCCTGGATGACAGATCCTTTAGCTTCTGAAAAAAATAACAGAGTATGTTGCTTCCACAAACCACTTTGCTTATAATTATATTTTATTTACACTTTAAGTCTCCTGGACTATTTATTATCCTCAGGGTATTAGTTTCAACTTCCAAAGTGTTACATCATTTGCAAATCTTTCAGTATGATAACATAACATTTACAGATATATGGCAAACTTATTTGTTACTATGTTCTAATACACACACACACACACACACACACACAGATACATTTCACCAGTATATTAAGTCTAACTATTCTGGGATTAGTCTTATTTTATGCTTCAAAAGGGCAAGTTACAAGTAAGTCTCTGCATTAATAACTGAATCTTTTGGGGAATAATTTCATAAATTGGCAATGTCTGTATTATACAAATCAGTACACTGGAAAATTATCATAAACTCCACTTATGTTTTATTACAAAACTTACATACATTAAGATTATATCCAAATGTGATTTGTGCCTTAATTAGTAATATGTTTTCATTAAAAGGTAGTTGTACCTAAAACTGATCCAATGAGCAAGTTTTGCTAGAAGGTTCTATAGTATCCATAAAGGAGACTAAATTGAACATGTAAAATTAACCATACATTTTCCGAGCAAGGGTGGAATATATTTGCTGAAAGTGCTATTTTTTGCAGTTATCATTAACCTCATTGATTTATCAGGTAACTGAATAAAGTGATGTGATTTACTTTGATATATATTTGGTTTACCCAGTGATTGATACCAAATGGTCAAAAGTTAAAAATAAATTTAAAAAGGACACAAAGAAAATCCATTTCAAGGCAGTCCATTCAGTTGTTTCCTTTCTTACATAGACCATGCCACTATTTTTGTAAAAGCTGGCAGTCCTATCACATAGCAGCAGGTCAGCAGTCAGATAATGTGGCTTCCAGAGCCTGAGAACAGTGATATAAATGTGCTGACTCTCACTGTCTTTATTTAGGAACTCTTAGAAAAGTACAGCATTCAGTCACTCCATTTATTCTGTCTTTCTTCTCAGGTCTGGTACATGGACAGTTACACTAACAATAAAATTGTCCGTGAGTACAAATCAATTGCAGACTTTGTCAGTGGAGCTGAATCGAGGACATACAACCTCCCTTTCAAATGGGCAGGAACTAACCATGTTGTCTACAATGGCTCACTCTATTTTAACAAGTATCAGAGTAACATCATCATCAAATACAGCTTCGACATGGGGAGAGTGCTTGCCCAACGAAGCCTGGAGTATGCTGGCTTTCACAACGTTTACCCCTACACATGGGGTGGATTCTCTGACATCGACCTAATGGCTGATGAAATCGGACTGTGGGCTGTGTATGCAACTAACCAGAATGAGGGCAATATTGTCATCAGTCAACTGAACCAAGATACCCTGGAGGTGATGAAGAGCTGGAGCACTGGCTATCCCAAAAGAAGTGCAGGGGAATCTTTCATGATCTGTGGGACCCTCTATGTCACCAACTCCCACTTAACTGGAGCCAAGGTGTATTATTCCTATTCTACCAAAACCTCCACATATGAATATACGGACATTCCCTTTCATAACCAATACTTTCACATATCCATGCTTGACTACAATGCAAGAGATAGAGCTCTTTACGCCTGGAACAATGGTCACCAGGTCTTGTTCAATGTCACCCTTTTCCACATCATTAAGACGGAGGATGACACATAAGCAAATGTAATTTGTTTTCATTGATCTAAATAGTGTCTCTTATGATAAACTCTATAGGACCCCTTCTGTTTTTTCTTTATTACATCATTTCTCCAAAGCATTTTTTTATTGCAAAGTGGTTGTTTCAAAAAAACAGCTGAGCCTGTCTAAATGAACCTGTCCGAAACACATCTTAATTCCTAAATTTACAAGGCCTATCATGTCCTTGTCATGAAAAGCACTAAAAAGAGCTTAAGTGGCTAAAGTCATAGTTTTGCAAAAGATTAATGATCTGCCTTATATTAGAGTCAGAGACTAATGGTGGCTTAAATGCATGAATGTCTTTTTTTTTAACTGTCATTTTTTACTGTCTTTTGCTCCATATCAGGAAATATTTTGGTAGGAAGTAGGGAAACAAAGCACTTTCCCCCCATTTATTTCTACAAAAGATTTAAGGATTTTATTTATATTGAAAAGTAATATTAATCATTTTGCTGTTATACAATTCTCCTATGCGGTGCTGTACAGTCATTTTTAAATCTCTTGCTAACATTTTATTGGCGATATGGATTTCTATCATTGTAACCACCATTGTGCAATTGTATCTCTTCACTTCTGTGAAAGCAAGTAATATTTTTTATAAAATACACTGAAGTTTAATCTCAGTAATTATTATAAGTCAACTTTCAAGTGTGGTCAAAAAGAAAGTATCTTCTCAACTTACCCTTTTAAAGAACATTATGAACTAAAAAGAAAATCAAGCCAGATCCCTTACAAAGAATCTTTATTTTACCCCAAGTTTACTGAACCACTGACACTGAATGCTAAAACAGATTCAATATAGATGAGATATTATGTTCATTCCACTAAAAGCAATCCACACAGTTGGTTGCAAAGATGCAGCAAAGTCACAAAATATTGGATTTGAGTTGACTCTACTCATTTATAATATAGTCAAACAAAATTGTGCTCTTCAAAACTATATTAATGTTTTAACTTACACTGCACACACACCTTGCAATAATGTGATTCCTTGTACCAGGACTCTAGAAGTACAGGAAGCACATATAAAATTTTTTTAAAAAGAAAATTTCTTAATGTCATTTAGATTTCTATTATGAGCTCTAGAGATTTAACAGCAAGATTTGTGCAAAAGAAAATGAAGGGGAATGGACTTATTCACATGGTGTAATGTACATGTAGTCAATTTGCAAAACAGATGGGATGACAAGTCTTTGTCAGTGGATTCATTTTGTGCATAGAAACAATGTAGCAAAAAAGAGCTTTAAAAATATTTTATGTTAATAATTCTAAAAATATAATCAATATATATAAAAAGTGTCATTGAGTTTGGATGTACTTTCCATGTATTAAAAATACCTAAGACAGTTTTACAGACACAATTAGGGGTTGATTTTACAATTTACAAAGTATATTCTATAATAAATGATATATAACTTAAATTGTTATAAATGTTTAGTTTCACACATATACAGAATATCATAATTTTCTTTGTAAAGTAAGGATATAATAATTCAGATAACATTGTGTAAAGAAATGCTAACATTTAAGAGTAATTCTTTTCAAATATCCCATCATTCTCCAATATCTCATTGTCAAAATTGTAGGATTAAATAACCCAATCTTGAGATTGTTACAGATTGTTATCATTTTTGCCTACAAAAAGTTAGCATGAGTTCATGACCAACCTGGGTCCTTTTGCAATGTTGTCTTTTCTTTTCAAATGTTTATATAAGTTTTCTTCTGCTTTTAAGAATTAGAAAACTTAGGGGTTTCACTTGTCATTGTACACACACCACTAAACAATCAGTCAATACTTTGTATATCAAGAGTTTGTATGAAGAAAGAAAGTCTATTTCAGAAGTGAATGAATTTTTAAGTAGATGGCCTTTAATGGATATCTGAGTCTTCATTACCTGTTTTTTAAAAAAAATGATGTACTATGGTATAATATACATTCAAAACCTGGATGATCAAAGCTTTTTTGTGAAATGTGCAGCTTGTAAAGCACTTTATTGTTTTCTATGTAAGGTTTCATCACCACATCCAATTTATAGTGTATGACCTGCTACTGCAGGCACAGATTTTATTATTGTCGCTAGAAGTGGGGGTAACCTGAGTTTAAAAATGTGATTTGCATTAAACATTTACAGTTTAAGAGCATTTTTCTTAGTAAATTATTATCAGTTTTGTGCCTGAAATAAATAAGAACTTACTCTAATTACTGTTTTTTTAAATGTCAAATAAATTTTATGAGGGAAATACTATTTCAAAATCATACACATAATCCAATCAGTAAAGAAATTCAAACTCAGAGTTTTCATCTACGTGAATTGTGCAACTGGTGTTTCTGAATTAACCAGATCTTGAACAAATCCCCATATGATCAGTTTCTGATCATTTGTTATTAGTATTTGTGGTACATAATTCATAACACTTACTACTTGCATGTAAACTTACGTCTATAAATTCACAAAATTATAGTATTCTGATTCATCACTAACATGTAGAGATAAAAGAGAAAACAATGTCAGATACTTATATTATTGATAATATTATCAAAGTTCAGTACCTTTGCTGCTTTACCACTATACGCACAAAGTATATCACTATATATACTTTATCACTATGCTCTTTAATATCTTAGTATTCTCTGATGAAATGATATCTTCAGAAAATGTTAATTTCTTACTAAAAAAATCACAACCAAACTTGTAAGGAAAAACTTTTCGAACAGAAAACTGTACTACCTAAAAACATACCAGTTATTTTCCTGCTAAGGTAAGGTTTACATATAATAATTCTTCAACTTTATTCTCCTTAAAGAATGTATTTTCAAAAAAAATACACAACCCTATCTAACCTCTTTAGCACTCAGGATTACAATTGTTTCTATAAATACTAAATTTTAATGCATTGGTAGCAAAATTAAAAGCATTCCTTCAAGTTAATACAGATATGAAACATAGACATTATAGTCTCTAAAAGCCAAGTCTTTTTAAAATATGGGTGATTTTTGAAAACAGAGTAAAAGATGGCATCTTGCTGACTTCACAAGGTAGGTAAGGTTATAACCTTGACTAAATGTATAACCTGAGACCCTAGACCTCGTAAAAGAATGGGCATTTACAGGCAAAGCATACACTGGCTTCTCAAACATCACATCAGTGGGCCATGAGAAGAGGCCTATAAAGAGATCTACCTAACAGTATAGGCAGAGATTATTCATAAAATACAGATGTTCTGAATTACACACAGTGGTATAAACCAGAGTTACCTCAATTAAGAGAAAATGCAGATGCTGTACAAATCCTTAATCTCCAACTGTTCATAGCTAGAAGCAGTTTTTCCAAGAAAGGCCCAGAGGCACTAAGATCATACAGTTCCCTAAGCTGTATCCATAAGAAATCAAGATTATAGAATGGTTTCTAAAACTAAGAAAGCTCAGCATAAATCTATTGGAAATAATTTGCCATAATTAGTGACACTTCAGAGAAGGTCTTGGGCTGAATATGTTCTGTTGAACTGTTAAAATCTGCACTAGAAGAAAATATGAGAACACGAACTTATAGAAGAACAACCATTATTCCTAGTGTAATAATGACTCAATTGATAACAAGCTCTCAAATGAAGAATGAAAACTATTTCCTCTATTATTTAACCAATCAGCAAGAAATTTCCCCTAAACTGATTTTACTAAGCTGATTTATCTGACTCACATCTTCAAATTATCTTTTTTGGTTAAAGTATTCCATCAGGTTTAGAGGAATTTTACTCTTGTTTGGAATCTGATTTTCCTCTAAAATGTCAAACTGATAGGCAGAAAACTTATACCCTTTGGAACTCAGCTCATTAATTGCCAAATAAGTTTTACAAGTATAAATCAATATTAAGTGTGATTTGAGCATACTATCAAAGGACATAGAGTTGTGCCTTGCCAAGAATAGATATTACCTTTCATAACTATAACCATCTTAAAACATTATTCCTAGCTAGAGATGTAAAGCAATATGGTGAATATGGCAGAATCCTCAGGAATATTTTAGTGCTGCAGGAAGTTTCCTGGTAAAGCACACACATCTGTGTTGTTCAGTACCAAATTATATCACCACCTAAGTATAGTCTGCCCAAAAAGAGTTTGCACCATTTTTAAAAATAACTAAATATAGTTATGGTATAGCTTTTCCTACCACAATTTAGATTCAGAAATAGTACATATCAGCAGACATTTCCAGAAAAGAAATTTTATATGACAAGGTCTTGAAAACGGAGTGAGAAATAAGCTGACTAAAAAAGTGTTACTTGTTTTATGTTTAGCTTGTTAGAGAAATTTATCATGCTGCTGATCTCAGTAATACATACCCAGTCATATCTTTGTCTACCATTCTTCATTTCACATGAATTCATGTCACTAATTCACATGCTGCTGATGGAATTTCCAATGAAATAAGACTGCATTATTTTCTTGTTTATTCAAAAAATAATCCTTGAGCAAAACTAATTGCTAGAAGATTTTTATTGCAACATAGTTTTTATGTGTTTACATTCTCATTGGAACAATCAGCAACAAAAATATTAATGAAAAATAAGTTTTGTTTGTACTAAATGTTGTGCATCTGTATTATACAGAGTAACTAACTGGGTGCTGCTAGGGGAAGCAGGGGTAGGAGGTGATACTTAGAGGGAATATTTAAGGGAGGGAGGTCTCTAATAAGCAGTTTGCTTTGGTAAATTCAATGAATGCATTATTACAATCTGATCAAATAAAAAAAATGGTATCTTCCTTTCTGTTCCTAGAAATCAATGGATCAATATTTCGAAGGGCATAATTTTCTTATATTTTGTTTTGACCTTAGAGTTCAAAGATATACTTCTAGGGCTATACTAAGTAGCATTTCTCCTATATCATCAGTTTTTCCCTTTTGCTTTAAACAAAGGTTACTTACATCAGCTGTGGCTTTATGAAATGTTCCCTAACCAAGAAAATCCACCACTTTCCAAGTCAGGTTAAAGGATAAGATTTATACCCTCCCTCACAATTCACATCAAGACTAACGCTTTATTCTCTTTCATTTAATATCTATTCCATCACCTAAAATTCATTCTTCATCATGTCATTTCTGAAGCCTATGCCATTATTTGTGTTCCCAAAGTATTGATGTTATGTTGTCAAAGTTATCACAGCAAAATTACTGATTTCCTCCAAGTTAGTGCAGATTTCTCAAGAGTAGGGCAATGTGTATTTTCTATGTACCCTAACATACTGTCCACACAGACAAATCCCATAGCAAAATGTTAGCAACCACGGAAGCACAGGATTGAATGGTAAGGTCACATCTAAAGGCACTAAAAACTGTTCCATATTGGGCCTCCCTGGTGGCTCAGGGGTTTAAGCACCACACTGTGAAGCAATCCGCAGCCTCTGCAGCACGAGTTCAATCCCCAGCCAGCCAGGGAGCTACCCACATGGTGCAGTAGACCTCCCCTGTCTCGCCTGCTGCTCCCCTCAGCAGTAAATTTCAGTCAATCTGCCTGTTCTGTTCCCCACTCTGTCTCCGGTGGATCCTCTCAGCCCCCGCATCTCTGGCCTGTACCCCAGCTCTTGTATGCATGGATAAATGAATCTTTAAAAAAAAACTTTGTTCCATATGGATAATAGTATCAGTAATTAACTTTTCCAAATTTATTTTATGGAAATAAATGTCTTTCTCTTACTAAAATTCTAAATACAGAAAGTGTCAAGGAGCTTAAACTGGGTTTAATTTACTGTCTTGAGTGAGCAGGTTTCTCCATGATACAGTAATTTTCATTTCAGAATTATATACAATAAATTTTATTTATAGGGCTACCATAATTATTTGCATATTTCTTTCCTTACCACCTATTTTGTAAAGGGAAAAAGCACTTAATTTTCACTCACTTTATTTTAGGTACCCTATTTTGCCTTTTGTCTTCTGCATATACACACTTCTCTTTAAAATACACTTTGGCGCAGCAGACCTTTCCTGTCTTGCCCGCTGCTCCCCTCAGCAGTGTTTTAGGTCCGTCTGCCTGTTCTGCTCCCTGCTCTGCCTCTGGTGAATTCTCTCGCCCTCCTGTGCCTCTGGACTGTACCCCAGTTCTTGCATAAATAAATAAATAAATCTTTTTAAAAAATAAAATACACTTTGTTTTTGGCAGAACTTACATTTTTTTTTTTTTTTCCAACAGGCATGTGCTTCCAGGTTAGGGCAGAGGAGTCATTTTCCCTTCATTTCTTAACCCCCTTCCAATGTTTTGAAGGGTTAACATCAACAAGATACCTAATTTTCACTAATCTCACAATGATTTTAAGTAAATTCATCTGATAACACCTTCTAAGTAACATTAGTTGTTCCTATAGGATAAGCATCTCTTCCAGAAGGCAGGATACTTGTTCTAAACTTAGATCTAACTACAAGTCTTGAGCAATATTCTTGGTTTATATAAATGAAAGTATTGAGTTTAATCATAGTCTTCAAAACCAGACCTTTGGAGCTCATGGTTTCTGTTGGGGTCCTCGGAATCCACCATGAAGCAAGAGAGCAATCTAATTTAGGTGGGATAATAAACTGCAAACTTTCACTTACTACCTCCAATAAAAACCACCTCACTTTTATCCACTTTTAAAATGCTTCTATGTTAAGCTTTCATGGTCAGAAAACATGTTTATTGTTATAAAAAATAATTATAAAAGTCACTCAATGAGATGGTCCTCAAGGTTTCTTTCAGCTCTAACTTTTTAAATCTAAAATATCAATAAAGGCTGTGCATGAACTGGGACTCAGATGCTTGCATAGCTTAGGAAAATACCACAGGGAGAGGGGAGCTCAAAAGGAGAGTTGACGAATTCAGTCTCAAAAAGTTTTCAGGTATTTTCTAGAGAATTTCCAAGAGTATCTTAAAGGAACAAACAAACATTTCATATCGTCCTCTGCCGCTTGACTCTTTAACTTGCTACCTAACAGGGGAGTCCCCTCTCCATAATGCCATCTTCACACTCAGGTTTTTTTTATTATTATTTTATATATATTTTACATCATTCTTCCTTTTTGTACAACGCATGCTTTCTCCTCTCAGGTGTAGACCCCTTATAATTCCCACCAATTCACCCATGAACCATCCCCATAGTCCCTGTGCTCTTTCCACCCCTATTTTGATCCCACACTCTCCTTCTTCCCTGCAGAGCATCTCTGATTTACAGTTACCTGTTAATTTTGTTTTTTAATTTATTATATTTTTCCCCGATCGCTTATTAGGTTCTCTACATTTCTTCACACTCCTTTTAAGAACTCGTTCTCTCTCGTGGCAAGTATTATTGAACGATTTTCAAATTCATTTCATGTCTCCAAGTTCAGAATTTCTAGCTATCTAAGCGATACTAAATGCAAATGTTTCATCGATTAAAAGGCAGACATTCATAAAAGAACTAATCTTTCTTACACCGCTCTTCCTTAGGGGATGAAGTCTACTCTCCACAATACAGACAATACACAAAAACCTCTATCATCCCTAGTCAACAAATACTTAGGTTTTATTCCTCCTCATTTTTCCCTGCTACTCCTGCTCCCTATGGCACTGTTTCTATTAACTTTCATATCTGTCAGTTCTTTTCAGGTTTCAATGGCAAGCTGAGATCTTTTTCTAGGAAACTTTTCTAACTATTCCCTCAGTTGTGCTACGTGTCCCCTTTTTGTACTCGTTTTATTTTCTACTTGCATCAGTCACAACTCTTGTACTATAAAGATCTGTTTCCTTGCCTGCGTCTAACCGGGGACTTGGAGTCTCTAGGGATATGTGACATCTACATTAGCATAGCATCTCCTGGTTAATTATAAGTTCTCTATGTTCTTGGCTTGATCAGCCATTATATTTCATCATTAATTTCACTACTTCCCTAGAGATATTTAACTCTTCCATTGCTTTCATTCTCCATGTCCAAACACCATTAAAATTTATTTATATGGATCTCCCTGGTGGCACAAGGGGTTAAGACGTAATCTATGAAGCTAGCTGCAGCCACTGAAACACGAGTTTGATCCCTGGCCAGGGAGCTGCCCACATGGTTCACCAGACCTCTCCTGACTCACCTGCTCCCCTCAGCAGGGTATTTCAGTCAATTTGCCTGTTTTGTTTCCCACTCTATCTCTGGTAAATCCTCTCACCCCCACACCTCTGGCCTGTACCCTAGTTTTTGTATGCATAAATAAATAAATCTCTTAAAAATTATATACATATAATGTTTTCCTTTCTTTCCAAAGAATTTTTCCTCCATCTTACTAACTTATTTCATTGCTACACGTGATATAAGATCTAATTATCACCTATCTGCAGAACATACAGTAAAATGCTGGTGGCAAATATCTTTCCCCAATCTTTACAAAATCTAACCTCCATTCTTTCATCAGATCTACTTTAATAAACTATTTTGACTCTCCCTTTCTTTAGCAAACCATGATTTTCTGTTTCCCCTTACATTAATTTCAGGTTGCTCTGCCTAAATTCATCTGATGTTGACAACTTTATTTCTCATTATTACTCAACATAATTCCTCAAGTCTGATCATAAAGTCCTCTTCTTAGTCTACATGTATAATTCAATTCTTCTTTTCTCTAATATAACATACATATTCTAAATGTCCTTTTTCCTCTCTTATCAAAATCTTTACTTATGTTACTTGGCCCAACAGAAAGACCTCTCAGTCCAAATAATCCCATAGGAAGTTTCAGCATCAAAAAAGCAAAAGAAAATCGGAGTCAGAGTAATTTTCAAGGAAACATTCTATACAGGCATATACAGTGATTTTGGCGAAATGATTTTCAAAGGACTAATTCACCTATTTATAAAACAAATAGACATAAAACCTTGCCCTTGACCCTATATTCCAATTAATCACTTTTCCAAGTATGTGTGAACTGTGTTGTTAGACCAATATCTGTCAGAAACTGACTAATGATGCTATAAAACTACCTCAAATAAACCCATACTTGAACCATTTCACTGCGTCAACTCACAACGGGCATATTACTGTGGAGGAATGATATAATTTCTTGTGGTTCTAAGAAATAGATGGAAAGCCTCTTCTAATGAATCCCCAAGGAGACTAGAATATTTATTGCAGTATAAATCTGTTTGGACTACACTGAAAATTCTCCTTGGGACCCTTAATCTCCCTGTGGCTTTCTTCAGGCTGATTCTGAAGCTTCTTATGTCCAGTGAAAGCTTCTTAAACCCTAATATTTCAGTTCTAACAAAACAAAGAAGGTCATTTCAAATGAGAATATGCAATGAAGAAAGGAAGGAAAGAAACCAGGTAATGCAAGAAGACAAAGTAAAGCTTTCAGCAGGGAAACAAGAAATTTAGGTTATATACAAATTGATTCTGAGCTGAGACTGTCCATTCCTTTACTCAACAAATAGTTATGGTAAACTATGAAATGCCAAGTAAATCTACTTGATAAACTAGGTACAAATTACTGTGGGAAATTAAAGGCTTAGGGACTTCTAAGAACAAGATGTAGATGCTGATCACTCTTTTAAAGGATCTTGGTCAGAGTCACCTGCAAAATTCAATTTCACATCCCTGAATCTATTTATTTTCTCTAATTTTATTACACTGCCAAACAGTAAGCAAATTCCATTATGGCAGTTCTCATTGCTGTCTTGTATTGCTATGTGCAGTGACTAATGTAGTATCTGGATGTAGTAGTTGCCTAATAAATAACTATTGAATAAATGAAGGAAGGAAGCAATCGTTTAATAAAATCAATAATGATCTCAGTTAGAGATCCAAATTGTGTATCTCAACTGATGTTGTTTAGATGCTTATTTCTTCCAGAGTCTTTGAATCACTTTGGACCTTTTATATTTATATAATTTTTAAAGATTTATTTACGCATACAAGAGCTGGGGTACAGGTCAGAGGGGCAGGAGGTGAGAGGATTGATTCACCAGAGACAGAGTGGGGAACAGAACAGGTAGATTGACTGAAATACACTGCTGAGGGGAGCAGCGGGTGAGTCAGGAGAGGTCTGCTGCACCATGTGGGTTAGCTCCCTGGCCGGTCAGTGATCGAACTCGTGCTGCAGAGGCTGCAGTTTGCTTCATAGTGCAGTGCTTAACCTCTTTTGCCACCAGGGAGGCCCCTATATTTATATTTTTAATATAAAAAGATTAAATGTTTGTTTTAAACACAGTGGTTAAATGACTGGATAAAAGAAAGTCCAAGTCCTGATTCTGCAATAATACAAGTCAATTGCTTCAATTTCTTAAGTCTGAAGAGATAACACTGAAATCATATGCTTATTACAAGACTTTCTACAACTACTACTATAACAAACAATAGCAATCACAATAACAATGCTAGGCTGACAACAATGTGGAAGATCAGTTAATATTTGCTTTCAATTCTATAGCCAGTCTTTTTTTTAATAAAACAAATTTTTGAGAATTTAGGGTTTAATTTTTATCTCTTCCTTCAATAATAATCTGTGGAGTCACTACCAAATAGTAGACTATTGAAAAATGAATTTCAATAAAATAAATAAAATAAATATTATAAAAGTAAGCTTTTAATGAAAACTGAGATGTCTTCATTTTTTTTCCTTGTCAGAACTTTAGTGTTTCACTTTTATGGCTAGGCTGTTTAGCCCTTCTGTTCTTATAGCTAGCAGGCAGTTAGAAATTCCTTATTTTTCCCTAAGAGGAATAGAGATTCACAATATAAAGTCAGCATTTCCCTAAAAATCATCAACATCTGTTGCAGTCATAAGTAACTTGCCGTTAGAGCCTTCCCAGAACATCCTGTGGCGCTTTGCCTACGCCCACAGCTTCAGCCAGAAAAATAAAAGGAATGCCTTGTGGAGTGATGTAATGGTCTAGGGGAACAGAATACAGCTGAATAAAGTGGGTATAAAGTTTGTAGTGCTGTGTATGACATAGGCATTGATTCTGATTAAATTAGATGTATTGGGCCATTTGCCAACGTTTCCATTCTGTGTAAGTTCTATTTCCCTAAACATCACTGAATTACTATAGTATAAAAAGGAAATAATAAAAATTTGAAAAAGCTATCCTCTGCATAAAAATTCTATGTTCACTTTATTGACTTTCCAAATTCTTAAATCAAGCCATATAGAATGCTCAATTCAGGTTGATGCGGAGTTTTCATTTTGATAACTTAGATCCTCACAGCCACAGCAGTTGTAAGATGCCTCATCTTACCAGCAACTTACAAATATTCAAGTGGCCAGAGTCCTCTGAAGAATCATGCTGTGTTTTAGCTCTCAGCAGAGATATCTGCTTCTGTCTTTCCAGTCATTAACAGGCAGCCTGTGTCGAGATGATTTCACATTTATTGAATGTCATGTATAAACTAGCTAGTACTGAATCCTTGTAAGTCAAAGCTCACCTGCATGAGATACAAGCTTGCTAAGCATCCGAAATGACACTGAGACAAAAATTCACAATTCCTTATGAGTTATATTAATTAATGCTATTTTAAAGAAAACAGAGATAGACAACAAGGTTGATATTCTGGGCATCTGTGCCAAAAAATAATAAAGCAAATATTAAAAAGATAATCTAGATTTTGGGTTGTACTTATCACCACTCAACACTGGCTGGGGCTAAATGAGAACACTGCTTGCTAAGAATAAAATGTTTCCCTCCCTGTTGGAGGTGGCCATCCGCATAGTGAGCAGAAGGGCCTTGACCCGAGTCCCTAAGGCATGTGAAAACACATGCATCTTGGAGGAAAACCTCTGAGTGACAGGACTTGGTGTTGAGAGCCTGGAAAGTCACCTGTGTGGAGTCACGCTTCTACATCTCCAGTCTGAGAATAACAAATGGAGAGACCCTGAGCAGTGAGCAGAAGGGCCTTGACCCGAGTCCCTAAGGCATGTGAAAATGCATGCGTCTCAGAGGAAAACCTCTGGGTGACAGGACTTGGTGTTGAGAGCCTGGAAGTGACTTGCGTACATCTCCACAGTTTGAGCCTAACAAAAATAATGAGCGAACTTCCCAGGCTCTGACTAGGGGGCGATAAGATTATGTGCGTGAGAACTAACCACCTGGTACCCTACTGTCTGAAGTAAATAGATAATTGTAAGAAAGTAGACTAATAATTCATACATGTTATCATTATATGGTATGCTTTGATGTTACACCTGCTGCAATTAAAATAGTATATAATGAGCACTAAGACAATAAAGATTTACTGCATGCTGGACATGACAGTCCCCCACGTCTGATTTCCCTCACCGTCATGTCCCAGGTCTCAGACTCACTAGAAGTCCACATCTCCCCACCCTCCTTTGGTTTAATGGTAGAGTAAAAGGCACGCCAGACTGCTCATGACAAGAACTGCCAGTGCCCCACCCCACTGTCCATGATTCTCAGCTGTGGTCATCAAGTCTAACCTGTTCAAGTCCAAGAAGCCTGGATGCATAAGTCACTGTAACGCACATCTGCTTTCAATGTCTGACTCCCACTCAGAGTATGCTCTAGAACCCAAAATCTGTCAAAACACAATCTACCTTTCTAACCTCTGCTCTCAGTGTTCCCTTCACTGGCATGTGTACCAGTTCTTAAACCTAGCTCAACTTCTTGCAAAGATGTTGAGGTTTTGTTTGCTTTTTCATTCTGTTCTCTGTACGTACCCTCTAAGAGCATGAATTAATTGGTCTGAAATAGAGTCAAACAGAAGCATTGCTTCATTTCTGAGGAGACTGGAGGTCACAATCAGTGCCGAGAACCTGTGCTGAGTCTCATGGAAACCTGGTTCTCTCTGAAGGTCACGATTTCTCCTCTCCCAAGAGGGCTATTTCCTCCCCCAATGACTATCATCCACCTTGGCCTGGAAGTAGCTTGGGACCTCTCTGCTCTGCATTGCCATGTACTGTCCATTTGTTCCGACAGTTCCACGGTTTAGTTTTCAATCTGTTGTCATCAGTTCTCACTACAGACCCTCAGATCTTACTCCCTTTTCCAAAATTTTATGGACTCATCATCATTCTCTCCACACTACTCCTCTAGGTGATTTTATAATACTGAAGCCTTTCAGTACCTTGACTTGATCTCAACCCTTGACCTTATCCTATGCTATGATCTGCTTATGGTTATATCCATGAATATAGATACACAAACTCTCTGGTGAAAACATCCTCTCTTCAGAAAGTTGGCCTCCTCCTTACTGAAATACTACTTGTTTTGCACCAAAAGCAAAAATTAATCAATTCATCAGAAAAAGAGCCAAGGAATTAAATCAACCTTATAGATGGTGGTATGGTGATACTACATTTATGGACCAGACTATAAGTCTGATTACACAGCTATTACTTCAAAATATTACAATTTTTACATATGAATGACTTCAAATAACCAATTTTTTGCCACAGATTAATTTGTCTTTGTTAAGTAAAGAATTAGATTATGATCCAATTTATTATAAAGAGGCTTGACCTATTGTACCAAGTATCACATGTCATGAGAAAGGGTTTCTTTAGGCAATTAGTCAATTTTCCAATTAAAATAAATGTATTTCAATCATCATGTTCCATACAGGAAAAGGAAAAATGACTTCAATAATTGCACTTTGCATTTCTATAGCAACTTTCATCTAAGAAGCTCAAAGCACTAATTTAATTAAACTTCCAAATACTCCCATGAAGTAGGTGTTATTATTTCCATTTGACAAAGGCTTAAATGAAGTCACAAAAAGATTAACTCACTTGCCTATGGTTACACAATGAGTTAGGAGTGGAGGTCAAAATAAATGCTGAAATCCCAGGCAGATTGTTCTTTATAGTGAGGCTCAACCATCTCTTAGTATCTGTGTTTTTTCCCCCAAATCTCACTTCTGTGTGTGATTTGAGCAGTGGCAATTTTAATTCTTCGTGACTCATGGGAAACTCAAGCACAAATAAAATACAATTTTCTGGTTTTATTTTTTGTATCCTACTTTCTTGTGATGGAAATAATTTGGGGCAAATTATAG